>NC_074686.1:33167505-33250005 GCF_029448725.1 Salvelinus fontinalis
GTGGTGGTGGTGTTGTTGTGGTGTTGTGGTGGTGGTGTTGTTGTGGTGTTGTTGTGGTGGTGGTGTTGTTGTGTTGTTGTGGTGGTGGTGTTGTTGTGTTGTTGTGATGGTGGTGTTGTTGTGGTGTTGTTGTGGTGGTGGTGGTGTTGTTGTGGTGTTGTTGTGGTGGTGGTGTTGTTGTGGTGTTGTGGTGGTGGTGTTGTTGTGGTGTTGTTGTGGTGGTGGTGTTGTTGTGTTGTTGTGATGGTGGTGTTGTTGTGGTGTTGTTGTGATGGTGTTGTTGTGATGGTGGTGTTGTTGTGGTGGTGTTGTTGTTGTGGTGTTGTTGTATTGACACAGAATCTGCAGCAGTTCATTTTATTATAGAATCTGTGATGCTGTGGTTTACTCCCAGTTGTAAAAAAGAAGGGAATTTATAGTTATGTATTGTGAGGGAGTCCATGTAGACTACAGTATAATGTAAGAAATGTCTAATTTTTTAGTGATCTTCCATCTGATTTTATTTTGTTAAAAGGATGTTGTCAACGAGGCACTTTATCTACTTCCCCAGAGTCAGATGAAGTGGTGGATACCATTTTTATGTCTCTGTGTCCAGTATGAAGGAAGTTGGAGGTAATTTCACAAGCCAGTGCTAACTCGCGTTAGCGGAAGTATATAAAGGGTCGCATTGCCAAAATCCCAAAGTATCCCTTTAATAATCCCTTTAATAATCTGCAAACATACAACTCAACTCAACTCTTATTTTGTACCTGTCTGTGTTAAATTCACCATGTCTCTGCTGTGGTTGGTTGGAGGAAGAATCCTCTCTTCCTCCACCTCTACTGCAGTGTCCCAGGACTACGTGGCTGACTACTGACTACTGCAGTATTATGTAACACTGCTGACTAACAGCTGTGTGTGTGTGTGTGTGTGTGATTCATGCAGTTTTAAAGGCGAGCAGAGTGGATGCTGCATAAAACAAAATGTCCCTGTTACATTAGAAGCCAGCTCGGAATCAATCAATCATTACTGAGGCCGGCCCCTCTCTTTTCATTCACACTGCTAACACACAATACATCATCTTACCTGGCACTGTGCAAATGACCTCGAAGGCACCTTGATGACACTACTGTTCTACGCGCTTAGAAGAGGGAACAGACAGCTTTGTGTGTTTGTGTGTGATTCATACTGCGTGACTGCTGAGCTAGCTCTTGTCCTGGCTGTCTTCTATTCGGTATTACAGGGCAGTACTGACTCCCCTGTCCTGGCTGTCTTCTATTCTGTATTACAGGGCAGTACTGACTCCCCTGTCCTGGCTGTCTTCTATTCTGTATTACAGGGCAGTACTGACTCCCCTGTCCTGGCTGTCTTCTATTCTGTATTACAGGGCAGTACTGACTCCCCTGTCCTGGCTGTCTTCTATTCTGTATTACAGGGCAGTATGGACTCCCCTGTCCTGGCTGTCTTCTATTCTGTATTACAGGGCATTACTGACTCCCCTGTCCTGGCTGTCTTCTATTCTGTATTACAGGGCAGTACTAACTCCCCTGTCCTGGCTGTCTTCTATTCTGTATTACAGGGCAGTACTGACTCCCCTGTCCTGGCTGTCTTCTATTCTGTATTACAGGGCAGTACTGACTCCCCTGTCCTGGCTGTCTTCTATTCTGTATTACAGGGCAGTATGGACTCCCCTGTCCTGGCTGTCTTCTACTCTGTATTACAGGGCATTACTGACTCCCCTGTCCTGGCTGTCTTCTATTCTGTATTACAGGGCAGTACTAACTCCCCTGTCCTGGCTGTCTTCTATTCTGTATTACAGGGCAGTATGGACTCCCCTGTCCTGGCTGTCTTCTATTCAGTATTACAGGACAGTACTGACTCCCCTGTCCTGGCTGTCTTCTATTCTGTATTACAGGGCATTACTGACTCCCCTGTCCTGGCTGTCTTCTATTCTGTATTACAGGGCATTACTGACTCCCCTGTCCTGGCTGTCTTCTATTCTGTATTACAGGGCAGTACTAACTCCCCTGTCCTGGCTGTCTTCTATTCTGTATTACAGGGCAGTATGGACTCCCCTGTCCTGGCTGTCTTCTATTCAGTATTACAGGACAGTACTGACTCCCCTGTCCTGGCTGTCTTCTATTCTGTATTACAGGGCAGTACTAACTCCCCTGTCCTGGCTGTCTTCTATTCTGTATTACAGGGCAGTACTAACTCCCCTGTCCTGGCTGTCTTCTATTCTGTATTACAGGACAGTACTGACTCCCCTGTCCTGGCTGTCTTCTATTCTGTATTACAGGGCAGTACTGACTCCCCTGTCCTAGCTGTCTTCTATTCTGTATTACAGGGCAGTACTGACTCCCCTGTCCTGGCTGTCTTCTATTCTGTATTACAGGGCAGTACTGACTCCCCTGTCCTGGCTGTCTTCTATTCTGTATTACAGGGCAGTATGGACTCCCCTGTCCTGGCTGTCTTCTATTCAGTATTACAGGACAGTACTGACTCCCCTGTCCTGGCTGTCTTCTATTCTGTATTACAGGGCAGTATGGACTCCCCTGTCCTGGCTGTCTTCTATTCTGTATTACAGGACAGTACTGACTCCCCTGTCCTGGCTGTCTTCTATTCTGTATTACAGGGCAGTACTGACTCCCCTGTCCTAGCTGTCTTCTATTCTGTATTACAGGGCAGTACTGACTCCCCTGTCCTGGCTGTCTTCTATTCTGTATTACAGGGCAGTACTGACTCCCCTGTCCTGGCTGTCTTCTATTCTGTATTACAGGGCAGTATGGACTCCCCTGTCCTGGCTGTCTTCTATTCAGTATTACAGGACAGTACTGACTCCCCTGTCCTGGCTGTCTTCTATTCTGTATTACAGGGCAGTATGGACTCCCCTGTCCTGGCTGTCTTCTATTCTGTATTACAGGACAGTACTGACTCCCCTGTCCTGGCTGTCTTCTATTCTGTATTACAGGGCAGTACTGACTCCCCTGTCCTAGCTGTCTTCTATTCTGTATTACAGGGCAGTACTGACTCCCCTGTCCTGGCTGTCTTCTATTCTGTATTACAGGGCAGTACTGACTCCCCTGTCCTGGCTGTCTTCTATTCTGTATTACAGGGCAGTACTGACTCCCCTGTCCTGGCTGTCTTCTATTCTGTATTACAGGGCAGTACGGACTCCCCTGTCTCGGCTGTCTTCTATTCTGTATTACAGGGCAGTATGGACTCCCCTGTCCTGGCTGTCTTCTATTCTGTATTACAGGACAGTACTGACTCCGTTGTCCTGGCTGTCTTCTATTCTGTATTACAGGGCAGTATGGACTCCCCTGTCCTGGCTGTCTTCTATTCTGTATTACAGGACAGTACTGACTCCTCTGTCCTGGCTGTCTTCTATTCTGTATTACAGGGCAGTACGGACTCCCCTGTCTCGGCTGTCTTCTATTCTGTATTAGAGGGCAGTATGGACTCCCCTGTCCTGGCTGTCTTCTATTCTGTATTACAGGGCAGTATGGACTCCCCTGTCCTGGCTGTCTTCTATTCTGTATTACAGGGCAGTACTGACTCTCCTTTCCTGGGTCCTGAGCATCTCCTTTCGCTGCTTAATGAATGCACCAATACAAACATGATGCCATTATAATCTATCTCTCCTACGTGAAGGCTACACGCACACGTTGACATACTTACCAAAACAAACACAACCCCCCCTCTCATTCTCACTCACTCTCCTGCACTTTACTCCCTCCCTCCCTCTCTCGCACTCACTCACTCACTCACTCACTCACTCACTCACTCACTCACTCACTCACTCACTCACACACACACACACTCACACACAGACATGCACACACACTCACACACAGACATGCACACACACTCACACACAGACATGCACACACACCCTCAGCTCAGCACGGAAAACAAACAAACGCTCTGTCCATATGTCTGTCTCTAGGTCTCTTATTTGAGAGTCAGATCTACCCTGCTCTCTGCTCGGTCGGCGGAGCCTGGCAAAGCTCTTCATCACTGGGTGCACTTTAAACCGCCCTCACTAATTAAATCACCCTTTTCGATGTCAACTGCAGGAAGGCAGGCAGGTCGCTGTGCCACCGGTGGCTCTATTGGCAGGAGCTTCCACCTGTCATCATATTTCACTGTTTCACTTCTTAAGTGCATAACAAAATGACATTTTGTTGATGCAGTTTATTTCGATTCTTAAATGTATTTCAGCGTTGTTATTGTCTATTGTTGATAGTTATCTCTAGGCTACAGAATGAATTGCAGTTTCTCTCCTCTGGTTTGCTGAAGTTGTTTACGAGCTATAGTACTTTGTCAGTGGACCCGGCAGTACTGTGGACCCGGCAGTACTGTGGACCCGGCAGTACTGTGGACCCGGCAGTACTGTGGATCCGGCAGGACTGTGGACTCGGCAGTACTGTGGACCCGGCTGCTCTAATCACTGCTCCCTACATTCTTAGAAAAAAAGGTGCTATCTAGAACCTGAAAGGGCTCTTTGGCTGTCCCCATAGGAGAACCCTTTTCGATTCCAGGTAGAACCCTTTTGGTTCCATGTAAAACCCTGTACACAGAGGGTTCTACCCTTTTTTCCCAAGAGTGTACCGCACCACTGTTATAATTGGGAAACGAGTGCTCTGTTGCCACCATCCATCAAATGTTGTGTGTTTGTGTGTGAGTAGAAACCCATCTCTTCTGGGATGGATGGGCGTTTTATAAAATAGTCTCCTCACTGACACTCCCCCTCACACTGCTGGGAAGCAGCAAACGCTATGACTCACATCCCAACACCATGTAGGCCAGTCTCCTCTCCTCCCCCTCCTCCCTTCCACCGCGCTCACCTCTCAGGGGCTCTGCTACAAATGTGTCAATGCATTTAAACTGGCATCTCTCCCTTTTTAGTTCCTCAATCTCTCTCTCTCTCCTCTTTCTCTTTTTCTCTCTCTTTCTCTGTCTCTCTCTCTCTCTCTCTCTCTCTCTCTCTCTCTCTCTCTTTCGCTTTCTCTCTCTATGTGTCTGAACATTAAGAACACCTTCCTAATATTGAGTTTCTATCCCCCCATTTGCCCTCACAACAGCCTACATTTGTCAGGGCATGGACTCTACAAGGTGTCGAAAGCATTCCACAGGGATCCTGGCCCATGTTGACTCAAATGCTTCTGTTAGCAGTTGATGTTATTCTTTAGTAACACAGACCCCAAAGCAAATCAGGGTTTATTCAAATAGGAAAATCATGCTTGGAAGTAGATGGTCATTCTCCCCCGTCCTCAGTGATGGTCTCCTGAGACTCTCTCCAGTGAACAAAGGGACAGGATCTAGTTTTATAACCCAGCCAATTAGAATTCCTTGCAATAAAACTGGGCCAATGGCCAGATAAGTATCCTATTTCAGGCTCAATATATAGACAAATTCCTCCCATGTCTCTGCATTAATCCCCTGTTACAGAAAAAAACACAATTTCCATTGATGGTTAGTACTTTATTGACTTTTAGTCCTCTGTCTCTCTCTTTATCTTGGACATATTCTTACACTTCTCATAGTTGTGTCAAGTTGGCTGGATGTCCTTTGGGTGGTGGATCATTCTTAATACTTGCGGGAAAACTATTGAGTGTGAAAAACCAGCAGCATTTGCAGTTCTTGACACAAACTGGTGTGCCTGGCACCTACTACCATACCCCGTTCAAATGCATTTAAATATTTTGTCTTTCTCATTCACCCTCTGAATGGCACACATACATAATCCATGTCTCAATTGTATTAAAAGGCTTAAAAATCCTTCTTTAATATGCCTCCTCCCTTTCATCTACACTGATTGAAGTGGATTTAACAAGTGACATCAATAAGGGATCATAGCTTTCACCGGGATTCACCTGGTCAGTCTATGTCATGGAAAGAGCATGCGTTCTTAATGTTTTGTACACTCAGTTTATATCTTCACTCTCACTCAGCTTCTCTCTCTCAATCTCAGTCTCTCTCTCTCTCAGCTTCTATATCTTCACTTTGTCTTTCGGTTTGTTGCATATCACGGAATTATTCATTGGCTGAGACCCACTGCTTGCATATTATCTCTTCCTATTGTTGGAAACACAGTGAGGGTTGAGAACAGCATGTGAAATTATCCTGTAAGTAATTCATACAGGACATCCCTCTGCTAGCCGACACTCTTAGCAAAACGGGTTCCAAAAGGGTTCTTCGGCTGCTAGCTGCTCCACCAGAGTCTCTGGGTTCGCGCCCAGGCTGGGCTGGGTTCGCGCCCAGGCTCTGTCGCAGCCGGCCGCAACCGGGAGGTCCGTGGGGCGACGCACAATTAGCATAGCGTCGTCCGGGTTAGGGAGGGTTTGGCCGGTATGTACATTTTTTTTAATAAAATGTATGCACTCTACTGTAAGTCGCTCTGGATAAGAGCGTCTGCTAAATGACTAAAATGTAAATGTAAAATGTAAATCTCCTGGCAGTAGTATTGTAGACTACATTATCACTGACCTCTACCCAGAGTCTCTCAGAGCGTTCAGTCAGCCTACTAACACACCTATCAGACCACAGCAAAATCACAGTCTACTTGAACAGAGCAATAATCAATCATGAGGCATCAAAGCCAAAGGAACTGAGTAACATTAAGAAATGCTATAGATGGAAGGAATACAGTGTGGAAACCTACCAAAAAACAATTAGGCAACAATAAATCCAATCCCCTTTAGACAACTTCCTGCGTAAAATGTTCCACTGTAATAGTGAAGGTGTAAACTTGGCAGTAGAAAATCTTAACAGTATATTTGACCTCTCAGCTTCCCTATCAAATCTCAAAATCTCAAATAGAAAACCGAAGAAAATGAACAACAATGACAAATGGTTTGATGAAGAATGCAAAAATCTAAGAAAGAAATTGAGAAACCTGTCCAACCAAAAACATAGAGACCCGGAAAACCTGAGTCTACACCTTCACAATGGTGAATCACTAAAACAATACAGAAATACACTACGGGAAAAGAAGGAACAGCACGTCAGAAATCAGCTCAATGTAATTGAAGAATCCATAGACTCTAACCACTTCTGGGAAAATTAGAAAACACTAAACAAACAACACGAAGAATTATATATCCAAAATGGAGATGTATGGGTAAACCACCTCTCCAATCTTTTATAACAAAGCTCTATAACAAAGAACAATGAGCAAAAACATATACATGATCAAATACAAATCTTAGAATCAACTATTAAAGACTACCAGAACCCACTGGATTCTCCAATTACCTTGAATGAGCTACAGGACAAAATAAAAACCCTCCAACCCAAAAAGGCCTGTGGTGTTGATGGAATCCTCAATGAAATGATCAAATATACAGACAAGAAATTTCAATTGGCTATACTTAAACTCTTTAACATCATCCTTAGCTCTGGCATCTTCCCCAATATTTGGAACCATGGACTGATCACCCCAATCCACAAAAGTGGAGACAAATTTGACCCCAATAACTACCGTGGGATATGCGTCAACAGCAACCTTGGGAAAATCCTCTGCATTATCATTAACAGCAGACTCATACATTTCCTCAGTGAAAACAATGCACTGAGCAAATGTCAAATTGGCTTTTTACCAAATTACCGTACAACAGACCATGTATTCACCCTGCACACCCTAATTGACAAACAAACAAACCAAAACAAAGGCAAAGTCTTCTCATGTTCTCATGCTTTGTTGATTTCAAAAAAGCCTTCGACTCAATTTGGCATGAGGGTCTGCTATACAAATTGATGGAAAGTGGTGTTGGGGGTAAAACATACGACATTATAAAATCCATGTACACAAACAGCAAGTGTGCGGTAAAAATAGGCAAAACACACACACATTTCTTCCCACAGGGCCGTGGGGTGAGACAGGGATGCAGCTTAAGCCCCACCCTCTTCAACATATATATCAACGAATTGGCGCGGGCACTAGAACAGTCTGCAGCACCCGGCCTCACCCTACTAGAATCTGAAGTCAAATGTCTACTGTTTGCTGATGATCTGGTGCTTCTGTCCCCAACCAAGGAGGGCCTACAGCAGCACCTAGATATTCTGCACAGATTCTGCCAGACCTGGGCCCTGACAGTAAATCTCAGTAAGACCAAAATAATGGTGTTCCAAAAAAGGTCCAGTCACCAGGATCACAAATACAAATTCCATCTAGACACCGTTGCCCTAGACCAAACAAAAAACTATACATACCTTGGCCTAAACATCAGCATCACAGGTAACTTCCACAAAGCTGTGAACGATCTGAGAGACAATGCAAGAAGGGCATTCTATGCCATCAAAAGGAACATAAAATTCAACATAAGAATTAGGATCTGGCTAAAAATACTTGAATCAGTCATAGAACCCATTGCCCTTTGTGGTTGTAAGGTGTGGGGTCCGCTCACCAACCAAGATTTCACAAAATGGGACAAACAACAAATTGAGACTCTGCATGCAGAATTCTGCAAAAATATCCTCCGTGTACAACGTAGAACACCAAATAGTGCATGCAGAACAGAATTAGGCCGATACCCACTTATTATCAAAATCCAGAAAAGAGCCGTTAAATTCTACAACCACCTAAAAGGAAGCGATTCCCAAACCTTCCATAACAAAGCCATCACCTACAGAGAGATGAACCTGGAGAAGAGCCCCCTAAGCAAGCTGTTCCTGGGGCTCTGTTCAAAAACACAAACAGACCCTACAGAGCCCCAGGACAGCAACACAATTAGACCCAACCAAATCATGAGAAAACAAGAAGACAATTACTTGACACATTGGAAAGAATTAACAAAAAAAACAGAGCAAACTAGAATGCTATTTGGCCCTAAACAGAGAGTACATAGTGGCAGAATACCTGACCCCGGTGACTGACCCAAACTTAAGGAAAGCTTTGACTATGTACAGACTCAGTGAGCATAGCCTTGCTATTGAGAAAGGCCGCCGTAGGCAGACATGGCTCTCAAGAGAAGACAGGCTATGTGCACACTGCCCACAAAATGAGGTGGAAACTGAGCTGCACTTCCTAACCTCCTGCCCAATGTATGACCATATTAGAGGCAACTCACAATCTTCTCCATCAAAGACATTAATCTTGACACATCATTCCCATTTGACACACAATGGTGTCCCATGTGTGGAACTGAACTGTATGAGCACAGCTGGCTCATTCATATGGCTCTGGTCCAGGCCTTACAGTGTGTTTAGTCAGTCTTGGTGCCAGCTCATATAGCTCCACAATGGAATCATTAGACACAAATGCTATCAGTGCATCTTGCGGAATTCCTTGGGTAAGCAAGGTGTCAGGTCAGTTTACCCTTCCCAACCCAATGACCATTAGGCCACAGTCAATAACAATGACATTTACATTGGCTGAGACACTTAGAGGTGATTTATCGATGGCTAATGTCTGGAAGTGGATGGGGCATGTACAAGGACAAAGTTTTTTATGACTTGTACAAGGATGTTCTGTTCTGAGGAATGGAGAGCTTAACACTGTAGAGTCTGGCTCGTCTCATGTGTCACAACACCTTATATAGTAGGCCCTGGGCTGCGAAAGCTGCTCAGATCAAAACAAGTGTCACGCACGCACACACGCAGACTCACGCACACACGCAGACTCACGCAGGCCAATTTAACCACCTGTATGTACACTAATTTACGCTCCCATGATTGAGCTTTCGACCGGTCCATTCCTCTTTTGCTGCTGCCATTTAGATATAAAATAATTTCATCTGATACCTCACCCTTCCCATCCAACCATTTTTATTAGAGGGCTTTTCGTGAGAAAATGAAAGTGACAATAAATCCCATTGGGGTCCTGAGTGGTTGCTAGTGGAGCAGCTAGCACTGCAATGCAGTGCCCTAGACCACTGCGCCACCCAGGAGATGAGCTTTAGGTGTACCTACCATAGGAGTCCCCTCGAAGCCTACCATTGACTATGTACATACCCAGCGTGCGACAGCGCTGCAGGAGTTGTGACCCGTTTTTGTTGGTTATGTTGTCGTAGTTGTGCCTAGGGGGGAATATGGGGGAGGGAATGTTGTCACCTGCAAGCAGGTGTTTGTCCCCCTGTGTGCTGAGGGTGCCAGGTTCTTGTCCAGTTCTGGCATTTAGGTCACCACAGACTAGTACATGTCCCTGGGCCTGGAAATGATTGATTTCCCCCTCCAGGATGGAGAAGCTGTATTCATTAAAGTATGGGGATTCTAGTGGGGGGGGATATAGGTAGCACACAGGAGGACATTTTTCTCTGTTAAGATAATTTCCTTTTTGAATTTCTAGCCAAATGTAAAATGTTCCTGTTTTGATTAATTTAATGGAGTGAGTTAGGTCTGCTCTATACCAAATTAGCATACCCCCTGAGTCCCTTCCCTGTTTCACACCTGGTAGTTTATCTCTCTCTCTCTGTCTCTCTCTCTGTATCTCTCCCTCTCTCTGTCTCTATCTCTCTCTCTCTGTTTCTCTCTCTGTTTCTCTCTCTCTGTCTCTCTTGCTCTCTGCCTCTGTCTCTCCCTCTCTGTCTCTCTCTCTGTATCTCTCTCTCCCTCTCTCTCTCTCTGTCTCTGTCTGTCTCTCTCTCTCTCTGTTTCTCTTTCTGTATCGCTCTCTCCCTGTCTCTGTCCCTCTGTCTCTCTGTCTCTCTCTCTCTTTCTGTCCATCTCACTGTCTCTCTCTATCCCTCACCCTCCTCTCTCTGTCTAGTTTTGTGACTGTGCTCTTTCCTACATGGTGTAAATCTGTCTGTCCTAAGTCTGGCAGGGCCACAGTAAATATATCCTGAAGTAGTGCGTGTCACACTGGTCTCAGTATTGTTCCACATCTTTGACCCGGTGGAGAGAAAATCCTGGTCTTAATTTACTAGAACCGGACATCCTGTTTACCCCGACCGCTTTCCCAAAGAAACAAACTGCTTACTGACAGATTCAAATCTGTTTGCGACATTTTATGTGTTTGTATCCGACTCCGACAGCAGGTCGTGACCAAAACAAGTGAACAATTTACAAAAACACAGTTTTGGGGCCCTGTGAGTAACCTCAATTAAAACCTTGAGGAGGAAGTCATGTCTCATTGATTGGTCATTGAGGGGTCATAAGGACATGTCTACAGGAAGTCTGTCTACAGGCAACAGGAAGTAGTGATGTTTGGGGCACAGTGGAGCTCTGGGTTCCCAAGCCACCTGGGTCATGGTCATCATCAACAACCATCAGGTTCATTTGAACCAGAATGTGAACAGGGCTTCACTTACTGTGAGACCCTGTATAGTCTACACTCTGATAAGACCATAACTCACTAGTCTACACTCTGATAAGACCATAACCCACTAGTCTACACTCTGATAAGACCATATCTCACTAGTCTACACTCTGATAAGACCATAACCCACTAGTCTACACTCTGATAAGACCATAACCCACTAGTCTACACTCTGATAAGACCATAACCCACTAGTCTACACTCTGATAAGACCATAACCCACTAGTCTACACTCTGATAAGACCATAACTCACTAGTCTACACGCTGATAAGACCATAACTCACTAGTTTACACTCTGATAAGACCATAACCCACTAGTCTACACGCTGATAAGACCATAACCCACTAGTCTACACTCTGATAAGACCATAACCCACTAGTCTACACTCTGATAAGACCATAACCCACTAGTCTACACTCTGATAAGACCATAACTCACTAGTCTACACTCTGATAAGACCATAACCCACTAGTCTACACTCTGATAAGACCATAACCCACTAGTCTACACTCTGATAAGACCATAACTCACTAGTCTACACTCTGATAAGACCATAACCCACTAGTCTACACTCTGATAAGACCATAACCCACTAGTCTACACTCTGATAAGACCATAACCCACTAGTCTACACTCTGATAAGACCATAACTCACTAGTCTACACTCTGATAAGACCATAACTCACTAGTCTACACTCTGATAAGACCATAACCCACTAGTCTACACTCTGATAAGACCATAACCCACTAGTCTACACTCTGATAAGACCATAACCCACTAGTCTACACTCTGATAAGACCATAACCCACTAGTCTACACTCTGATAAGACCATAACTCACTAGTCTACACGCTGATAAGACCATAACTCACTAGTTTACACTCTGATAAGACCATAACCCACTAGTCTACACGCTGATAAGACCATAACCCACTAGTCTACACTCTGATAAGACCATAACCCACTAGTCTACACTCTGATAAGACCATAACCCACTAGTCTACACTCTGATAAGACCATAACTCACTAGTCTACACTCTGATAAGACCATAACCCACTAGTCTACACTCTGATAAGACCATAACCCACTAGTCTACACTCTGATAAGACCATAACTCACTAGTCTACACTCTGATAAGACCATAACCCACTAGTCTACACTCTGATAAGACCATAACCCACTAGTCTACACTCTGATAAGACCATAACCCACTAGTCTACACTCTGATAAGACCATAACTCACTAGTCTACACTCTGATAAGACCATAACTCACTAGTCTACACTCTGATAAGACCATAACCCACTAGTCTACACTCTGATAAGACCATAACCCACTAGTCTACACTCTGATAAGACCATAACCCACTAGTCTACACGCTGATAAGACCATAACTCACTAGTCTACACTCTGATAAGACCATAACCCACTAGTCTACACTCTGATAAGACCATAACCCACTAGTCTACACTCTGATAAGACCATATCTCACTAGTCTACACTCTGATAAGACCATAACCCACTAGTCTACACTCTGATATGACCATATCTCACTAGTCTACACTCTGATAAGACCATAACCCACTAGTCTACACTCTGATAAGACCATAACTCACTAGTCTACACTCTGATAAGACCATAACCCACTAGTCTACACTCTGATAAGACCATAACCCACTAGTCTACACTCTGATAAGACCATAACCCACTAGTCTACACTCTGATAAGACCATAACCCACTAGTCTACACTCTGATAAGACCATAACCCACTAGTCTACACGCTGATAAGACCATAACCCACTAGTCTACACTCTGATATGACCATAACCCACTAGTCTACACTCTGATAAGACCATAACCCACTAGTCTACACTCTGATAAGACCATAACCCACTAGTCTACACTCTGATAAGACCATAACCCACTAGTCTACACTCTGATAAGACCATATCTCACTAGTCTACACTCTGATAAGACCATATCTCACTAGTCTACACTCTGATAAGACCATATCTCACTAGTCTACACTCTGATAAGACCATAACTCACTAGTCTACACTCTGATAAGACCATAACCCACTAGTCTACACTCTGATAAGACCATAACCCACTAGTCTACACTCTGATATGAACATAACCCACTAGTCTACACTCTGATAAGACCATAACTCACTAGTCTACACTCTGATAAGACCATATCTCACTAGTCTACACTCTGATAAGACCATAACCCACTAGTCTACACTCTGATAAGACCATATCTCACTAGTCTACACTCTGATAAGACCATATCTCACTAGTCTACACTCTGATAAGACCATAACCCACTAGTCTACACTCTGATAAGACCATATCTCACTAGTCTACACTCTGATAAGACCATATCTCACTAGTCTACACTCTGATAAGACCATAACTCACTAGTCTACACTCTGATAAGACCATAACCCACTAGTCTACACTCTGATATGAACATAACCCACTATAGTGGAAACAACATTGATTCGACCAGTGTGTTCCCAGTGGGAAAGTTATAACATATTCTGAGCAGGGATAAGAGTAGTCTACTTTTTACATGTATTTTTATAAGCTGATTCTTAGAATGAAATGTGAGATTTGTTCTCACTGGCAAAGTTTTATGTTATAAATGATCACTTTGCTTCATTGAAAATGACCAACAAAATGATCTTTGTGTTAACAAGTTATTTTTTTGACGTGTCACAGTTCACTCCATGGAGTGACTGCTCTATAAGTGCATCCTGCAATCTCTAACCCACATAGCAAAGCAGGGCAGATGAATAGAAAAGTACTGCCAAGCCGTGAGCCCTGAACAGACTTGGCTGGCAGGTTCTCCCTCCGTGGACCTGTGGCATCTGTGTGAGGCAGGCCTGTACCCTGGTGACCTTAAAGACTGTACGAGCCTGTTCCTGCGGTTTTGGGACAGGGGTGCCAGAAGCTTAGTCTGACGAACATAAGCACTTGGCAGAACTGACTTTGTTGCAGGTCTGGTTCATGTTAATACTGCACATTCAGATCCGTGGTGTGAGTCTGGAATCTTTCTGTCTCTTTTTCTCTCTTTCTGTCTTTTTGTCTCCTTTTCTTTCTGTCGCTCTTTCTGTGCAGCCTTTCTGCACTCAGTCAGTGTTATAGTTACACCTGCTGGGCTGCAGCAGCCCGCATCCAGCTGCTGTCTTGCTTCTGAAGCTAAGCAGGGTTGGTCCTGGTTTGTCCCTGGATGGGAGACCACAGATGCTGCTGGAAGTGGTGTTGGGGGCCAGTAGGAACCTCTGGTCTAACGAGAGCCCAATACCCCAGGGCAGTTTAGGGGACATTGCCCTGTGTTTAGGTGCTGCCTTTCAGATGGGATGTTAAAACAGGTGTCTTCACTATTTGTGGTCACTAAAGATCCCATGGCACTTATTGTAAGAATAGGGGTGTTAACCCCGGTGTCCTGACTAAATTCCCAATCTGACCCTCATACCATCATAGTCACCTAATCATCCCCAGCTTCCTATTGGCTCATTCATCCCCCTCCTCTCCCCTTGTAACTATTCCCCAGGTCCTTACTGTAAAGGGAATATGTTCTCAGTCAACTTAACCCATATTTTACCAGGTAAGTAAATACATTGGCCTCATTATTTATTCTTACTGTTTCTCTCTTGTCAATCCACCTGTCATTAGAAGGAACTGAACTTGTTTGTTACAGGCTACTGTTGAGCCATAAATCGGACATGTAAAAAACAAATCGGTCTCCTCGCGTTTAGGTGGATAAAACCAACGCCTCGTGGGGAGAAAAAAATAATAAAAAATACGTTAAAATTACAATCACCAGCGATTCCTTCGACTACCCCCTTAGCAGTCAAGGTGGAGAGGGCATGATGGGGGAGGTGTGGCCTCGTGTTACATGATGAGGGGGTGTGGCCTCGTCTGACATGATGACGGGGTATGGCCTAGTCTAACACCATGAGGGGGTGTGGCCTAGTCTAACACCATGAGGGGGTGTGGCCTCGTCTAACACCATGATGGGGTGTGGCCTTGTCTAACACGATGAGGGGTGTGGCCTCGTCTAACACCATGAGGGGGTGTGGCCTAGTCTAACACCATGAGGGGGTGTGGCCTCGTCTAACACGATGAGGGGGTGTGGCCTCGTCTAACACCATGAGGGGGTGTGGCCTCGTCTAACACCACAAGGGGGTGTGGCCTCGTCTAACACCATGAGGGGGTGTGGCCTAGTCTAACACCATGAGGGGGTGTGGCCTAGTCTAACACCATGAGGGGGTGTGGCCTAGTCTAACACCATGAGGGGGTGTGGCCTAGTCTAACACCATGAGGGGGTGTGGCCTCGTCTAACACCATGAGGGGGTGTGGCCTCGTCTAACACGATGAGGGGGTGTGGCCTCGTACTGTCCTCCTTAAGGTGTATGCAACCATAATGTGACAGCCAGCCAAACTCCAGTCAAGAACTGAACCAGAGTCAGGGCTTTCCATAAATCTCCAGTTTTACAGTTGAAACGGTGTAAAACTGTAATAATACAGAAAAATGAAATCATTGGAGCATCTCAGACTAAAAGGCACTATTAATGCACAACAGAGTCTAACCGACGTTTCATTGTCACATAGTGAACAATACAATACTTGACCGACACTGTACATAGAAAACATATCCTGCTTGAATATTGTTCTAAATAGGATTAGTATCAATATAACATGTAAGCTAACTTAAGTGTGAAGACATATCACATGTAGAGAGAAGCTAGCTCCAAAACAGCACTTAACAGGCAGGCTAGGCTAACGAGGGAATACATGTAATCGATTCACTTGCAGAAAATACTTACAATACTAAAAGATGAACATCTTAGAAATGATTTGTACTTACAGGCAATGCTTAACGAAGGCTTAACAAGAAGGATGGCAGAAGATAAACCGCCGTATTACGTCACTCTTTTCCAACAATGAGGCTGATCTGCATCATTTCCTGTTTTTCCTGTTTTACCACCAACAAAGAAGTAGCACAGCGGATTACACGCTAGCTGCGGCTACACAAAACAGCCACTGGATGGCGCCAAATCAAAAGGCACTTGGCAAAAAGAATAGAAGGCCGAATAGGCCTCGTCTAACGTATTGCACTTGAATGGATCTTAAACACAGAACAGACAGCTGGTTTGATTCATTGTGACAAAATGTTTCCAAATATCAGTTTGTTGGATAAGATGAATGACAATCACCCACAAGTGTCCCTCTAAGATGGTGTTGTTACTTGCATATTACTAGCATGTAGACTACCCCATTTATGTACACCAGGAACTCCATTCTGTGCCTGCGTAGTAGCCAGTGAATAAGGCACACTTCACCGAATCTGCTTTGTCATTCAGCAAGTAACACTACGTAAAAGGGATACTTTGGCCAAGATGACAGAAACGTGTAGATAGCCTTTATAGCCCAGAGATGATGAGTGTGTGTAAGCAGCTTTTTGTGTGTATGGAATAATTCAGGGATCTTTAATTTCCACTAATGAAACATGGGACCAACGCTTTACATGTTACGTTTATATTTGATGATAAACCCTAACCCTAACCCCCTTCTCGTTTCCTTCCTGTTGATCTCCAGGTCTTCCAGAACAGTATTACAGCCTGACCTGGTTCCTGAGCCCCATCCTGGGCCTGATCTTCACACCTTTGATTGGCTCAGCCAGCGATCGCTGCACCCTGAAATGGGGCCGGCGACGTCCTTTCATCCTGGCCCTGTGTGTGGGCGTGCTGTTCGGAGTGGCACTCTTCCTCAACGGGTCACTCATTGGTAATAAATAATATATTATAAACTGGGTGGTTCGAGCCCTGAATGCTGATTGGCTGACAGCCATGGTATATCAGACCGTATACCTAGTGGTGTAAAGTACTTAAGTAAAAAATACTTTAAATTTACTTTACTATTTATATTTTGGCAACTTTTGCTTTTACTCCACTACTCAAGTATGAAAATTGGGTACTTTTTCCACCACTGCGTATACAATGGGTGTGATAAAGCATTTATCTTTTCCAAAGCAACTACCGTAATGTGTGCATTCGTTTTATATATGGGTGGTCCCAGGAATCAAACCCACTATCCTGGTGTTACAAGCACCAGCTGAGCTACAGAGGACCAGTGTTGGAACTAGGGGTTAGGAAATAAAGAAAATAATGTACTTTTTACACCCAAAAGTACTCGGTACATTTTGAATGTTTAGCAGGACAGGAAAACGGTCTGATTCACGCACTTAAAAAGAAAATTCCTGGTCATTCCTCCTGCATCTGATCTGGCGGACTCACTAAACAGGCTAAACACAAATGCTTTGTTTGTAAATTATGTCTGAGTGTTGTGCCGTTTTGTTTGCGTAATATGAGGAATTTTAAATGATCTATACTTTTCTTTTGATACTTAAGTATATTTTAGCAATTACATTTACTATTGATACTTAAGTACATTTAAAACCAAATACTTTTAGTCTTTTACTCAAGTAATATTTTACTGGGTGACTTTCACTTTTACTTGAATCATTTTCTGTTAAGGTATCTTTACTCATACTCAAGTATGAAAATTGGGTACTTTTTCCACCACTGTGTATACAATGGGTGTGATAAAACATTTATCTTTTCCAAAGCAACTACAGTAATGTGTGCATTCATTTTATATATGGGTGGTCCCAGGAATCAAACCCACTATCCTGGTGTTACAAGCACCAGCTGAGCTACAGAGGACCAGCGTTGGAACTAGGGGTTAGGCAGGGTTAGGGTTAAGAAGAATAAAAGATGCCTATTCATTCATACCAATTGGTGTAAATACATTTTTTTTAACCTTTATTTACATAGGCAAGTCAGTTAAGAACAAATTCTTATTTTCAATGACAGCCTAGGAACAGGGAGAGAACAACAGATTTGTACCTTGTCAGCTTGGGGATTTGAACTTGAAACCTTTCGGTTACTAGTCCAACGCTCTAACCACCAGGCTACCCTGCCGCCCCTTGACTGGTCATGCTTATTGGTCTACAGGTTAATTTGCATAATTGAGTGTAATTAAATTGGTGCGTGTGTACAGTATATTTGTTATGTATCTTACTTATTACATCATACAGATAAAGAGCATTTGAGCGGGAAATCTGTCAGACAGAGCGAGAGCTGTTGCTACAGCATCTCAAACAGCAAATGCATAGACAATAGAAGACAGGCTTCATCAGCGTATCACACAGCATAGACAACAGAAGACAGGCTTCATCAGCGTATCACACAGCATAGACAACAGAAGACAGGCTTCATCAGCGTATCACACAGCATAGACAACAGAAGACAGGCTTCATCAGCGTATCACACAGCATAGACAACAGAAGACAGACTTCATCAGCGTATCACACAGCGTAGACAACAGAAGACAGGCTTCATCAGCGTATCACACAGCGTAGACAACAGAAGACAGACTTCATCAGCGTAGCACACAGCATAGACAACAGAAGACAGGCTTCATCAGCGTATCACACAGCATAGACAACAGAAGACAGGCTTCATCAGTGTATCACACAGCATAGACAACAGAAGACAGGCTTCATCAGCGTATCACACAGCGTGGAGTGGAGGCAATTATTTGATATCAACTTTCTTTCATTGTCTAGTAGACAAAGGAACAATCCTAGTCATATTAGCAACCCATGCGAGTTGTAGCATATTAGTGAAAGGGAAATTGGCGATACCTAGTCAGTTGTACAACTGAATGACTTCAATTGAAATGTGTTTTCCACATTTAGTTCTCCCCTCTTTCTACATTTCTAACGGATATGTTCATCTCTGGCACGTGAAACCGCTTGCATGTGGGGTGCGCTTTTGACAATGGTGTTTTCCCGCTAATAGCGTAATGAACATTTGACAGTAGCTTCCTGACTTGTGTACGTTGCTGTGCTAATAATGTGAAGAAATAATAGTTTATCAACATTATAAAGTTAAACGTTCTGATCTGTTACATCAGACTCATTGCTTTTTAACGTTTTTTATATGTAGCCTCGGCCTACTGGTTGTATGAATTTGGGATCTATCGTGTGTGTGCGTGTGCGTGTGGCGCTCAGGTGCTAGAGCATGGCACTTGCAATGCCAGGTTTGTGGGTTCGATTCCCATGGGGGACCAGTATGGGGAAAATGTATGCTCTCCCTACTGTAAGTCTCTCTGGATAAGAGAGTTTCTGTTAAATGACTGAAATGTAAATCAGAGAGAGAGAGATGATTGAGTTCACAGAATAGACTAATTATGTTCTCTGTTATCAGTGATAGCAGCCAGTCTGTCCGGCAGGCTTTCTGCCTCACCTAATAAGCCCTTTTCTGGAGTGTGATATGAACCATATTGAATTGAAAAGTAGCTCAAATCAAATTTTATTTGTAACATACACATGGTTAGCAGATGTTAATGCGAGTGTAGCGAAATGCTTGTGCTTCTAGTTCCGACAATGCAGTAATAACCAACAAGTAATCTAACCTAACAATTCCACAACTACTACCTTATACACACAAGTGTAAAGGGATAAAGAATATGTACATAAAGATATATGAATGATTGATGGTACAGAACGGCATAGGCAAGATGCAGTAGATGGTATAGTGTACAGTCTATACATATGCGATGAGTAATGTAGGATATGTAAACATAAAGTGGCATAGTTTAAAGTGGCTAGTGATACATGTATTACATAAAGATGGCAAGATGCAGTAGATGATATAGAGTACAGTATATACATATACATATGAGATGAGTAATGTAGGGTATGTAAACATTATATTAAGTGGCATTGTTTAAAGTGGCTAGTGGTACATTTTTACATAATTTCCATCAATTCCCATTATTAAAGTGGCTGGAGTTGAGTCAGTATGTTGGCAGCGGCCGCTAAATGTTAGTGGTGGCTGTTTAACAGTCTGATGGCCTTGAGATAAAAGCTGTTTTTCAGTCTCTCGGTCCTTGCTTTGATGCACCTGTACTGACCTCGCCTTCTGGATGATAGCGGGGTGAACAGGCAGTGGCTTGGGTGGTTGTTGTCCTTGATGATCTTTATGGCCTTCCTGTGACATCGGGTGGTGTAGGTGTCCTGGAGGGCAGGTAGTTTGCCCCCGGTGATGCGTTGTGCAGACCTCACTACCCTCTGGAGAGCCTTACGGTTGTGGGCGGAGCAGTTGCCGTACCAGGCGGTGATACAACCCGACAGGATGCTCTCGATTGTGCATCTGTAGATGAGTGCTTTTGTGAGTGCTTTTGGTGACAAGCCAAATTTCTTCAGCCTCCTGAGGTTGAAGAGGCGCTGCTGCGCCTTCTTCACAACGCTGCCTGTGTGGGTGGACCAATTCAGTTTGTCCGTGATGTGTACACCGAGGAACTTAAAACTTTCTACCTTCTCCACTACTGTCTCGTCGATGTGGATAGGGGGGTGCTCCCTCTGCTGTTTCCTGAAGTCCACAATCATCTCCTTTGTTTTGTTGACGTTGAGTGTGAGGTTATTTTCCTGACACCACACTCCGAGGGCCCTCACCTCCTCCCTGTAGGCCGTCTCGTCATTGTTGGTAATCAAGCCTACCACTGTAGTGTCATCCGCAAACTTGATGATTGAGTTGGAGGCGTGCATGGCCACGCAGTCGTGGGTGAACAGGGAGTACAGGAGAGGGCTCAGAACGCACCCTTGTGGGGCCCCAGTGTTGAGGATCAACGGGGTGGAGATGTTGTTACCTACCCTCACCACCTGGGGGCGGCCCGTCAGGAAGTCCAGGACCCAGTTGCACAGGGCGGGGTCGAGACCCAGGGTCTCGAGCTTGATGACGAGTTTGGAGGGTACTATGGTGTTAAATGCTGAGCTGTAGTCGATGAACAGCATTCTCACATAGATATTCCTCTTGTCCAGATGGGTTAGGGCAGTGTGCAGTGTGGTTGTGATTGCGTCGTCTGTGGACCTATTGGGTCGGTAAGCAAATTGGAGTGGGTCTAGGGTGTCCGGTAGGGTGGAGGTGATATGGTCCTTGACTAGTCTCTCAAAGCACTTCATGATGACGGAAGTGAGTGCTACGGGGCGGTAGTCGTTTAGCTCAGTTACCTTAGCTTTCTTGGGAACAGGAACAATGGTGGCCCTCTTGAAGCATGTGGGAACAGCAGACTGGGATAAGAATTGATTGAATATGTCCGTAAACACACCAGCCAGCTGGTCTGCGCATGCTCTGAGGACGCGGCTGGGAATGCCGTCTGGGCCTGCAGCCTTGCGAGGGTTAACCCGTTTAAATGTTTTACTCACCTCGGCTGCAGTGAAGGAGAGCCCGCAGGTTTTGGTAGCGGGCCGTGTCAGTGGCACTGTATTGTCCTCAAAGCGAGCAAAAAAGTTATTTAGCCTGTCTGGGAGCAAGACATCCTGGTCCGCGACGGGGCTGGTTTTCTTTTTGTAATCTGTGATTGACTGTAGACCCTGCCACATACCTCTTGTGTCTGAGCTGTTGAATTGCGACTCTATTTTGTCTCTATACTGGGACTTAGTTTGTTTGATTGCCTTGCGGAGAGAATAGCTACACTGTTTGTATTCGGTCATGTTTCCGGTCACCTTGCCCTGGTTAAAAGCAGTGGTTCGCGCTTTCAGTTTCACGCGAATGCTGCCGTCAATCCACGGTTTCTGGTTTGGGAATGTTTTAATCGTTGCTGTGGGTACGACATCGTCAATGCACTTTCTAATGAACTCGCTCACCGAATCAGCGTATTCGTCAATATTGTTGTTGGACGCAATGCGGAACATATTCCAATCCGCGTGATCGAAGCAGTCTTGAAGCGTGGAATCAGATTGGTCGGACCAGCGTTGAACAGACCTGAGCGAGGGAGCTTGTTGTTTTAGTTTCTGTTTGTAAGCTGGAAGCAACAAAATGGAGTCGTGGTCAGCTTTTCCGAAAGGAGGGCGGGGGAGGGCCTTATATGCGTCACGGAAGTTAGTATAACAATGATCCAAGGTTTTACCAGCCCTGGTAGCACAATCGATATGCTGATAGAATTTAGGGAGTTTTGTTTTCAGATTAGCCTTGTTAAAATCCCCAGCTACGATGAATGCAGCCTCAGGGTGTGTGGTTTCCAGTTTACAAAGAGTCAGATAAAGTTCGTTCAGGGCCATCGATGTGTCTGCTTGGGGGGGAATATATACGGCTGTGATTATAATCGAAGAGAATTCCCTTGGTAGATAATGCGGTCGACATTTGATTGTGAGGAATTCTAGATCAGGTGAACAGAATGACTTGAGTTCCTGTATGTTGTTATGATCACACCACGTCTCGTTAATCATAAGGCATACACCCCCGCCCCTCTTCTTACCAGAAAGATGTATGTTTCTGTCGGCGCGATGCGTGAAGAAACCAGCTGCCTGCACCGACTCCGTTAGCGTCTCTTGAGTTAGCCATGTTTCCGTGAAGCAGAGAACGTTACAATCTCTGATGTCTCTCTGGAATGTTACCCTTGCTCGGATTTCATCAACCTTATTGTCAAGAGACTGGATATTGGCGAGTAGTATGCTAGGGAGTGGAGCGCGATGTGCCCGTCTCCGAAGCCTGACCAGGAGACCGCTACGTTTGCCCCTTTTACGGCGTCGCATAGGGTCGCCGGCTGGGATCAGATCCATTGTTTTGGGTGGAAGGCAAAACACTGGATCCGTTTCGGGAAAGTCATATTCCTGGTCGTAACGATGGTGAGTTGACGTTGCTCTTATATTCAGTAGTTTTTCCCGACTGTATGTAATGAAACCTAAGATTACCTGGGGTACCAATGTAAGGAATAACACGTAAAAAAACAAAATACTGCATAGTTTCCAAGGAACGCGAAGCGAGGCGGCCATCTCGGTCGGTGCCGGAAGTAGCTCTGGCTGTGTCTCTCGGTGGTTCTCCTGAGTTTAGAAAGGTCTGGAAAAGCCTGATTCTATAACTTCAACTCTGTTCTAATGCAAAGTGTGCACACCAAAAGTTTCACATCCTACATTAGCCAGCCATCGGCTATGGTAAATTCATTATCAGTGGAAGTGACCCTAAGTGCCCCCACTCTGTGCAGGCGAAAGAGAGAAGGGATCCATTTTGCTCAGTGCTTTAAAGGTTCAGCAGAGGAGAAGATCGATAGATTACCCATAGAGTTATTTTGCTGCCGGCTTCATGACAGTCCACCAAGGAGGACTGAAGAGTCTGGTAGTAGTAGAAGGGAGAGGACAAGTAGCGTTACTTTCTCTGCTTGCTGGAGATGAGGCTCCATGGGTCACTGAACAAACTGAAAAGTTTGACCGGTCCTGGATTTCAATTGGATTGGATTTGATTTAGTTGGGCCGCGTTGCTTTGAAGAGTGATGGAAAGAGGTGTATGTACGTACGTGCACGTTTCTGTGAATGTGTGTGTTGGCTCAGTGCCCTCGTCGTAGCCCTCCCAGAGCAGCTATTTTTTTGCGGCGTCACCCCTAGCTCAGGTCCCAGTGCTGTGGGTCACAGTAACTTGCTGAGAAACAGAAGCAGCAAGGCTACAGACTCCTGTGTCCGCTGACCTGCTGGGCTGGGCGGTGTGTGTGTGAACCGTCATTCTCCGTGACATGGGAAAGGACTGGGAACCAGTTCACAGGGAAACGTTTCCTGTTGTGCCCTCCTTCTTACCTTTCAATGCCTATCTGGAGCTACTTCCTGTCTCCAGCGCTAGCTCACTGCGCGTCACCCCGTCAGCCATTCCATTGTCAGGAAGAAAGGCTTTGCTTACTACGTACACACAGACTGACTACACACAGACTAACTACACACAGACTAACTACACACTGACTGACTACACACTGACTGACTACACACTGACTGACTACACACAGACTGATTACACACAGACTGACTACACACAGACTGACTACACACAGACTCAGTACAGACTTCTTTCTTTCTTCAACTTGTACACCTCTCTTCCTCGTCTGTGGTCGTTGTTGATTAGCTAAATATTTTCAGAATAGCTTTTCCCCTTTAATGAGAAGGTCTGAATAATGACTTGTTTGTTGTTGTGTGCGGGGAGTTCCTCTGGGCTCAATGTTATGATGGAAATTCACTACTAAGAGTTTACATTCCCAGTGAAATTGACACTAATGGCGCGTACGATAAGGCTTTGGCTTTGTTTTGTTTTACGGGAATGAAACACACACTTTCATGGATAGTTTGTATTATAAATTATATTTTGAATAAGATGCTTGTTTTGATAACTGCATTCCAATGAGGTAACATCTAGATGAGGTACCATATAGATGAGGTACCATATAGATGAGGTACCATATAGATGAGGTACCATATTGATGAGGTAACATATAGATGAGGTACCATATAGATGAGGTAACAAATAGATGAGGTACCATATAGATGAGGTAACATCTAGATGAGGTAACATCTAGATGAGGTACCATATAGATGAGGTACCATCTAGATGAGGTAACATCTAGATGAGGTACCATATAGATGAGGTACCATATAGATGAGGTACCATCTAGATGAGGTACCATATAGATGAGGTACCATATAGATGAGGTACCATATAGATGAGGTACCATATAGATGAGGTACCATATAGATGAGGTACCATATAGATGAGGTACCAAATAGATGAGGTAACAAATAGATGAGGTAACATATAGATGAGGTAACATATAGATGAGGTAACATATAGATGATGTACCATATAGATGAGGTACCATATAGATGAGTTACCATATAGATGAGGTACCATATAGATGAGGTACCATCTAGATGAGGTACCATCTAGATGAGATAACATCTAGATGAGGTAACATCTAGATGAGGTAACATCTAGATGTTCTCTGTAGCCATAAGGGTACATATGATCCAGTCAACCTTGACGTGTGTTTCCTGTTCTGTGAGGTGATATATGTCATAAATGTCAGTGTGTGCCATGAACCAATGTCCTTTGGGGTAATACTAAACCTCTGGGTAAGACA
This sequence comes from Salvelinus fontinalis, assembly GCF_029448725.1. Lineage (NCBI taxonomy): Eukaryota > Metazoa > Chordata > Actinopteri > Salmoniformes > Salmonidae > Salvelinus > Salvelinus fontinalis. The sequence goes on from NC_074686.1 coordinate 33,192,722, forward strand.
AGGTCACAGCTTGGACCAGACACAAGGACAACGAGAGTAGTCACACACCACGCAAGGCGTTATGGGAAATGGGCTATGAATGACCTAGGGTATATGGTGGTGTGCCAGGGTGTCCGTTAGCCAGCAATAGCCGGATTTGGGCCTAAAAATAAATAAATAGAACAGCCGATAAATAAAATTGACGCCAGCCGGGAGAAGAAGAAAAATATCTAATGGCGAAATAATGCTTTTTAGCCTCTTAATTGGTGGAAATACATTTGACTGGTCTTGCTTATCGGTCTATAGGTTAATTTGCATAATTTAATGGAATTAAATTGGCGTGTGTGTGTACAGTATATTTGTTATGTATCTTATTTATCACGTGTTCGGCATACAGATACAGAGCCTTTGAGCAGAAGCTGCTGCAGCATCTCAAACAGCAAATACATAGGCAACGGAAGGCAGGCCTCATCAGCACCTTACATACCTTTCTACAAGGGTTATTTTCATCTGTCACATGAAACCTCTTGCATATGGGGTGCGCTTTTGACTGTGTTTTCTGATAATTGCATAATGAACATTCGCTCGTAGCTTCCTGCTTTGTGTACGTTGCTGCACTTATAATGCGAAGAAATAATAGTTGATCAACATTATAAAGTTAAACGTTCTGATCTGGTGCATTAGACTCATTGCTTTTTAATGTTTTTTTTTATGTAGCCTAGGACTACTGGTTGTATGAACTTGGGATCTATTGTGTGTGTGTCCTGTGTGTGTGTCCTGTGTGTGTGTGTGTCCTGTGTGTTTGTGTGTAAGAAGGCGTAACACACTAATCGGGTATTGATTCACATGTACAAATCTCTCTCAATCTCTCTCTCCATCTCTCTCTCTCTCCCTCTCCATATCTCTCTCCACCTCTCTCTCTCTTTCTCTCCCTCTCCATATCTCTCTCTCTCTATCCATATCTCTCTCTCCACATCTCTCTCTCCATATCTCTCTTTCCATCTCTCATCTCTCGCTCTATCCTTATCTTTCTCTCCATATCTCTCTATCTCTCTCCATCTCTCTCTCTCTCATCTCTCTATCTCTCTCCATCTCTCTCTCTCATCTCTCTCTCAATCTCTCTCTCGCTCTATCTCTATCTCTCTCTCATCTCTCCATCTCTCTCTCTCTTCATCTCTCTCCATCTCTCTATCAACTCTCTCTCTCCACCTCTCTCATCTCTCCCTCTCTCTCTTTTCTCCATCTCTCTTTTCTCCATCTCTCTCTCCATCTCTCCCTCTTTTCATCTCTCTCTCTCTATCGATCCAGCAGTGTGCTCCTAGTTGGAGAGCTGAAAGGAACTAAGATGGATATTGCTTATCAAAATATGTATACTGGAATGGAATAGTCTCTGTGTCCAACTTTCTCTCTGTCTGTGAATTAGGTCTATGGTTTTCTGAACCTGTTATACCGGCTAGGATACTAACTCAGTCTCTGGTTGTGTTCAAGGTCTTGCCGTCGGCGACGTGCCAAATAACCAGCCCATAGGGATCGTTCTGACCGTGCTCGGAGTGGTGGTGCTGGACTTCAGTGCAGACGCCACGGAGGGTCCCATAAGGGCATACCTACTAGACGTGGCGGACACCGAAGAACAAGACATGGCCCTCAACATCCACGCCTTCTCCTCTGGTATGACACACGTCTTAGTAGCAGGATATTTCCATTCACATACCTGTGTCTGTAATGTCTGTGAAAGTTTTGATAGATTGAATATTCTCAAACAGGAAATGATGTGTGTGTCTGCGCCAGGTTGTGGGGGAGCGGTGGGCTACGCGCTGGGCGGTCTGGACTGGACCCACACCTTCCTGGGCTCAATCTTCAAGTCCCAGGAGCAGATCCTCTTCTTCTTCGCGGCCATCTTGTTCACCATCTCGGTGGCTCTGCATCTGTTCAGCATCGAGGAGCAGCGGTACAGCCCCCAGCAGGACCGGCTGGACGAGGAGGCTGACGCCGCTTCTTCCACGGCCCACAAGGTCAACGACACCCTGGGGAAGCTCCACGGCCACAACACCCCCCACATGGAGCTCATTGGAGAGGACGACATCTACGACCCTTGTGACCGTTATGAGTTCTACGGAGAGGGGTGCGAGGACGGGGGCGAGGACAGGGGCGAGGACGGGCGCTCGTTGCGCGACATTAACATGGACTTCCTGGATGTGGAGATGGTGAGGTCCAAGTCTGACTCTGTGCTGCAAATGGCCGATGCAACACTAGATCACCTGGACCACGAGGCTCTGTTCCTGCGCCACATCGAGCCCTCCATCTTCACCGACCACCTATCATCCTACCACGGCTCTCCACCACGCCGCAGCAGCAGCACAGGCAGCCAGGACCTCCTCAAAACCTCCAAAAAGATCTGCCGGCTGTCACAGTTTCTGCAGGAGCAGGACCCAGACGGGGAGGAGGAGCTGCTCAACAACCAGGTCAACGAGCAGAAGACGCCCAACGGCCGGGCGCACGCCAACGGCTTGGGCCAGGGTGCTAACGGGCACGCCCGCTCGGTCATGAAGAACTCGGCCAGCACCAACGGCTCCACGCGGCACCGCCGCCACATCTTCTACCGCCAGCCGTCCTGCACCTTCTCCTACTACGGCCGCGTGGGCTCCCACCGCTACCGCTACCGGCGAGCCAACGCCGCGCTGCTCATCAAGTCCTCGCGCAGCTTGAACGACATCTACGAGGTGCAGCGGAGACAGAAGAGGAGACAGCAGGACCCTAGAGCACGTCACCAGTCGGGCAACACCAACTGCAGCGGGGACACAGAGAGTGAGGAGGGGGAGACGGAGACCACGGTCAGGCTGCTGTGGCTGTCCATGCTGAAGATGCCTCCAGAGCTGATGAGGCTGTGTGTCTGTCATCTCCTCACTTGGTTTTCCATCATAGCTGAGGCCGTCTTCTACACTGACTTCATGGGTCAGGTCATCTACCACGGAGACCCCAAGGTAAGGCTGCTGGGACTCCAAGGTCATTGTGTCACGTTATTATAAAGCCAATTTTATTTATTTTGGGCAAAGTTTTCTTTTTGGGCGTAAATGTACATATCCTTGTCTTCTACAAATAAAAAACTATTGATCACACAAAAAACTCACTCCACACCAGATTTTCATGCCGACCTGTGATATGAACCTGCTAAGCTCTGGTTGCTGGCCTGCCTCTCTAACCTCTGGGCTACCAGCCTCACATTCTCTCTCAGTAACTAAGCTGAGTTGTTTTATCTCCTCTCTCCAGGCTCCTGCTAACTCCACGGATCTGCAGAACTACCACAAAGGAGTTCAGATGGGCTGCTGGGGGCTGGTCATCTACGCCCTGACAGCTGCCTCCTGCTCAGGTCACTGACCAGTCACTGAGTTGAATGATGGATGAAAGGAAGGATGGATGGACGGACGAATGAGCGAACGAGTGAACAAACAAATAAATGAAGTGACCAATGAATGAATGAGCGCACATGCCCATACAAAGGCATGTGCAGGCCGTGTGCTTTGAGGCAGCCAATAAAACGGTACTGAACAATGTGCTATCTGTGGCTCTGTTCACATGCTGGAGGGTTAGACCGGGATGAGCTAGTGAGCAGAGACGACCTGTACAAGTACAGTCAGACTGCTCACAAAGAGCTGTACAGCAACCCCGGATCTAAACACCCAGAGGAAGTCACAAGAGGAATGTTGTACTAGCTACTGATCACTAAATCATGGTGAATGCCATCCAGTTGAGCAACGGTGTGGATAACACTGGAGTCACCTAAACCAACTTATACGAGGCCACATGAAATCTAGGTTTCCAGGGTCGCCAATGTGCTTTCGCTTCTGCTTTGCTTGTTCTTTGGGGTTTTAGGCTAGGTATCTGTAAAACACTTTGTGACACCTGCCGACCTAAAAAGGGCTTTATAAAATACATTTGATTTAGCATCTCCTTGTTTATATTCCCAAATGCTTATAAACGATTCTATTCTGTTGTTTGCAGCCCTACTGCAGAAGTACCTGGACAACTTTGACCTGAGCATCAAGGTCATCTACGTCTTGGGTACGCTGGGCTTCTCCATCGGTACAGCTGTCATGGCCATCTTCCCCAACGTCTATGTCTCCATGGTGATGATCAGCAGCATGGGCATCATCTCCATGAGCATCTCCTACTGCCCTTATGCCCTCCTGGGACAATACCATGAGATAAAAGAGGTAAGCATCTATACTAGTTAGTACACACATTGACATAACAGGTTAGTTAGTATACACTGATATAACAGGTTAGTTAGTATAGACTGATATAACAGGTTAGTTAGTATAGACTGATATAACAGGTTAGTTAGTATATACTGATATAACAGGTTAGTTAGTATACACTGATATAACAGGTTAGTTAGTATACACTGATATAACAGGTTAGTTAGTATACACTGATATAACAGGTTAGTTAGTATATACTGATATAACAGGTTAGTTAGTATATACTAATATAACAGTTTAGTTAGTATGGACTGATATAACAGGTTAGTTAGTATGGACTAATATAACAGTTTAGTTAGTATGGACTGATATAACAGGTTAGTTAGTATGGACTGATATAACAGGTTAGTTAGTATATACTGATATAACAGGTTAGTTAGTATAGACTGATATAACAGGTTAGTTAGTATACACTGACCTAACAGGTTAGTTAGTATATACTGACCTAACAGGTTAGTTAGTATACACTGATATAACATGTTAGTTAGTATGGACTGACCTAACAGGTTAGTTAGTACACACACAGACCTAACAGGTTAATTAGTATAGAGTGATATAACAGGTTAGTTAGTATAGACTGATATAACAGGTTAGTTAGTATACACTGACCTAACAGGTTAGTTAGTATATACTGATATAACAGGTTAGTTAGTATATACTGACCTAACAGGTTAGTTAGTATATACTGATATAACAGGTTAGTTAGTATAGACTGATATACCAGGTTAGTTAGTAGACACTGAAATAACAGGTTAGTTAGTATAGACTGATATAACAGGTTAGTTAGTATACACTGATATAACAGGTTAGTTAGTATAGACTGATATAACAGGTTAGTTAGTATACACTGATATAACAGGTTAGTTAGTATAGACTGATATAACAGGTTAGTTAGTATACACTGACCTAACAGGTTAGTTAGTATAGACTGATATAACAGGTTAGTTAGTATACACTGACCTAACAGGTTAGTTAGTATAGACTGATATAACAGGTTAGTTAGTATACACTGACCTAACAGGTTAGTTAGTATACACTGACCTAACAGGTTAGTTAGTATACACTGATATAACAGGTTAGTTAGTATAGACTGATATAACAGGTTATTTAGTATAGACTGACCTAACAGGTTAGTTAGTATATACTGACCTAACAGGTTAGTTAGTATAGACTGATATAACATGTTAGTTAGTATGGACTGACCTAACAGGTTAGTTAGTACACACACAGACCTAACAGGTTAATTAGTATAGAGTGATATAACAGGTTAGTTAGTATAGACTGATATAACAGGTTAGTTAGTATGGACTGATATACCAGGTTAGTTAGTATACACTGACCTAACAGGTTAGTTAGTATATACTGATATAACAGGTTAGTTAGTATATACTGACCTAACAGGTTAGTTAGTATATACTGATATAACAGGTTAGTTAGTATATACTGACCTAACAGGTTAGTTAGTATATACTGACCTAACAGGTTAGTTAGTATACACTGACCTAACAGGTTAGTTAGTATATACTGACATAACAGGTTAGTTAGTATACACTGACCTAACAGGTTAGTTAGTATATACTGACCTAACAGGTTAGTTTGTATGGACTGATATAACAGGTTAGTTAGAATAGACTGATATAACAGGTTAGTTAGTATATACTGATATAACAGGTTAGTTAGTATGGACTGATATACCAGGTTAGTTAGTATACACTGACCTAACAGGTTAGTTAGTATATACTGATATAACAGGTTAGTTAGTATATACTGATCTAACAGGTTAGTTAGTATATACTGATATAACAGGTTAGTTAGTATAGACTGATATAACAGGTTAGTTAGTATGGACTGATATAACAGGTTAGTTAGTATACACTGACCTAACAGGTTAGTTAGTATACACTGATATAACAGGTTAGTTAGTATAGACTGATATAACAGGTTAGTTAGTATACACTGACCTAACAGGTTAGTTAGTATACACTGATATAACAGGTTAGTTAGTATACACTGACCTAACAGGTTAGTTAGTATACACTGATATAACAGGTTAGTTAGTATACACTGATATAACAGGTTAGTTAGTATACACTGACCTAACAGGTTAGTTAGTATACACTGATATAACAGGTTAGTTAGTATACACTGACCTAACAGGTTAGTTAGTATACACTGATATAACAGGTTAGTTAGTATACACTGATATAACAGGTTAGTTAGTACACACACTGACCTAACAGGTTAGTTAGTATATACTGATATAACAGGTTAGTTAGTATATACTGATATAACAGGTTAGTTAGTATGGACTGATATAACAGGTTAGTTAGTATACACTGACCTAACAGGTTAGTTAGTATATACTGACCTAACAGGTTAGTTAGTATACACTGACCTAACAGGTTAGTTAGTATATACTGACATAACAGGTTAGTTAGTATACACTGACCTAACAGGTTAGTTAGTATATACTGACCTAACAGGTTAGTTTGTATGGACTGATATAACAGGTTAGTTAGTATATACTGACCTAACAGGTTAGTTTGTATATACTGATATAACAGGTTAGTTAGTATGGACTGATATAACAGGTTAGTTAGTATATACTGACATAACAGGTTAGTTAGTATACACTGACCTAACAGGTTAGTTAGTATAGACTGATATAACAGGTTAGTTAGTATAGACTGATATAACAGGTTAGTTAGTATAGACTGATATAACAGGTTAGTTAGTAGACACTGATATAACAGGTTAGTTAGTATAGACTGATATAACAGGTTAGTTAGTATACACTGATATAACAGGTTAGTTAGTATAGACTGATATAACAGGTTAGTTAGTATAGACTGATATAACAGGTTAGTTAGTATAGACTGATATAACAGGTTAGTTAGTAGACACTGATAAAAAAAGACGCATTCTTGCATTCTAACTACCCGCTATTCAAATTGCTCTGAACAAATTAAGGGAATCGTTCACAAACATTGGCATATTCTTAAATCCGATGATAGTCTCGGTAATGTGTTTTCTGACCTTCCCTTGGTCGTATTTTCGCGGGGCAGAAATCTCCGAGACCAATTGGTACACTCTGATTTAACCCCCCAAGATATTCCTGAACAACGTCTATTTGCGCCCCTATTGGATGGTAATTATAAGTGTAATGGCTGTGCCCAATGCAATGGCACTTATAAATGCAGATCCTTTAAACATCCACAAACAGGGACATCGATCCCAATCAAAGGTGTTATTACGTGCTCCACTAAGGCAGTTATTTATCTCATAACTTGTCCTTGTGGTAAAAATTATGTGGGTAAAACAAAGTGTGAATTAAAAGTACGTATCTCAGAGCATCGTAGCACCATTAGGTGCAAAAACTTGACCTACCCAGTTGCGGCCCACTTTTTGGAGGCAGGCCACTCGATTTCATCTTTGCGTTATATTGGCATCGAACATGTCACCCTCCCTAGGAGAGGGGGTGACCTTGATAATTTATTGTTAAGACGAGAGGCTGCTTGGATATTTAATTTAAAGACCCTTGCTCCCTTCGGTCTTAATGTGGACTTTGATCTGAAGCCATTCTTGTGATTGTTGTGATTGTTGTGACTTTGCCATTGTGGTTGTTTGTAGGCTTGTGTGGTCTTTAGTGTGTCTATGATCGTATGCTATCCATTTGTATTAATTGTATGTTGCTCATTCTATGCCGTTTTAATATGAGTAATTAACCAATGATATTAGGCCACTGTTGGCCATGATTACTGACACCTGTGTGTTTTGACACTATATATAAACGAGTCATCCCGCAGTGTTTGTGATTGTACCCTGATGAAGACAGCTTGTCTGTTGAAATGTTGGACATAAATATTTCTTCATCTGAGCTCCTAGAGTGTGCGGCTCTCCTTTATTTTTTTCAGTGTTCTACTCCGCTAGCCAGCACCTCGCCTAAATAGGTGTGCATTTCTTTTTTCTTCTAGATTTTTTTCTTCTAGAGTAGACACTGATATAACAGGTTAGTTAGTATAGACTGACCTAACAGGTTAGTTAGTATAGACTGACCTAACAGGTTAGTTAGTATACACTGATATAACAGGTTAGTTAGTATAGACTGACCTAACAGGTTAGTTAGTATACACTGATATAACAGGTTAGTTAGTATGGACTGACCTAACAGGTTAGTTAGTATACACTGATATAACAGGTTAGTTAGTATAGACTGACCTAACAGGTTAGTTAGTATACACTGATATAACAGGTTAGTTAGTATGGACTGACCTAACAGGTTAGTTAGTATACACTGATATAACAGGTTAGTTAGTATACACTGATATAACAGGTTAGTTAGTATAGACTGACCTAACAGGTTAGTTAGTATACACTGATATAACAGGTTAGTTAGTATGGACTGACCTAACAGGTTAGTTAGTATACACTGATATAACAGGTTAGTTAGTATAGACTGATATAACAGGTTAGTTAGTATGGACTGACCTAACAGGTTAGTTAGTATACACTGATATAACAGGTTAGTTAGTATACACTGATATAACAGGTTAGTTAGTATAGACTGACCTAACAGGTTAGTTAGTATACACTGATATAACAGGTTAGTTAGTATGGACTGACCTAACAGGTTAGTTAGTATACACTGATATAACAGGTTAGTTAGTATAGACTGACCTAACAGGTTAGTTAGTATACACTGATATAACAGGTTAGTTAGTATAGACTGACCTAACAGGTTAGTTAGTATATACTGATATAACAGGTTAGTTAGTATGGACTGATATAACAGGTTAGTTAGTATGGACTGATATAACAGGTTAGTTAGTATGGACTGATATAACAGGTTAGTTAGTATATACTGACCTAACAGGTTAGTTAGTATGGACTGATATAACAGGTTAGTTAGTAGACACTGATATAACAGGTTAGTTAGTAATGACTGATATAACAGGTTAGTTAGTAGCATCTCCTACTGTAGCTATTTCCAAACTGGGGTGCACTGCCACCGGGGGTTCACCAAATAAAAATGTGATTCACATAAAAAAATATATATTTAAAAAAAGATCTTCATATTTTCATACAGTCCATTTATATTTTCCAACGGGGCTATACATTTGGGTGAGTTTTTTTTCTCGCCTGAGTAGCCTCGTTACCCTGCCAAAAATGTAATTAAACCATCCAGTGTTCAGTGAAATAAAAACACAATGTCAAATACAGGTAGCCTAGTCAAATAATGAACATCCAATCACAATAACCGTTACTCTCTCGCGGGAATTCCACTAACGGTCCGTATGTAGCCAAACGTAGCTGCTGCTCATTCCGTTTGCTCTAAAATATAAATGATGATAAATGGTTAAAAAAGTACGGCCCGCGTCCATAGAGACACATACCAGCTCTACTGGTAGTACTGCTACTACCAGCAGTACTACACCTGCACCTGTCGACGACACAAGTTGTTCTGCTTCCACAAGCACATCCAATGCTAGCATCAGTAATTCTACATTTGTTGCTAGCCCAGCTAGCATGGACACTGACAGTTGTGAATCTGATGCAGCCGAAGAGTTCCTGCCCCCTTACCCGGGAAAGAACCAAACAACAGACAGGCACGTTGGACCATCGAAGAGGCACAAATATGATGAGCATTACATTGATTTGGGGTTCACTTATATTGGGAGTAGTGCCTTTCCTCAGCCACAGTGTGTTAAATGTGCAAAAGTACTATCTCACAAGCTGATGAAACCTTCACTCTTGTACAGACATTTAGAAACAAAACATGCCAATTTGAAAAATAAGCCACAGGAGTTTTTTGAGTGAGAATTAAAACGACTTTCGAGTAGTAAGACATGTATAATAGCAACAGATACCATTAATAAGAAGGGTCTGGAAGCGTCTTATATGGTGAGCTACTGAGTGGCTGGGACAGGCAAGCCCCATGCTATTGTGGAGGACTTAATTCTTCCTGCTGCTGCGGATATGGCTGGGACAATGCTGGGGGAAAAGGCTAAAAAAACTATACAGACAATGTCTTCATCAAACAACACTGTTTTGTGATGCATCAGTGACATGGCAGGAGATGTTCTGAAACAATTACTGCTTCGCATACCAGCCAGTGAATTCTATGCGTTACAGCTGGATGAATCAACAGACGTGGCGAGCCTGGCACAGCTCCTGGTATTTGTCAGTTACGTTTATGGGGGGTCAATTAAGGAAGACATCCTCTTCTGCAAACCACTGGAAACCTGGACAATATGAGAGGATATTTTTAAAGTACTGGACAGCTTTGTGACATCAAATGGACTTTGGTGGTCAAGATGTGTTGATATCTGTACTGATGGTGCAAAAGCCATGACAGGGAGACATAGTGGAGTGGTAATGGGCACGCAGCTGGAGGTTGAATGTTTGAAGGGGTACGGGACTGTCCTACTGGATCGGGAACCACTGTCCTACTAGATCAATATACAGTATACCAGATGATGTTCAGAAGTCATGGTGTTCACTGTTCAGAAGTCATGGTGTTCACTGTTCAGAAGTCATGGTATTCACTGTTCAGAAGTCATGGTATTCACTGTTCAGAAGTCATCGTGTTCACTGTTCAGAAGTCATGGTATTCACTGTTCAGAAGTCATGGTGTTCACTGTTCAGAAGTCATGGTATTCACTGTCCAGAGGTCATGGTATTCACTGTCCAGAGGTCATGGTATTCACTGTCCAGAGTTCATGGTATTCACTGTCCAGAGGTCATGGTATTCACTGTCCAGAGGTCATGGTATTCACTGTCCAGAGGTCATGGTATTCACTGTCCAGAGGTCATGGTATTCACTGTCCAGAGGTCATGGTATTCACTGTCCAGAGGTCATGGTATTCACTGTCCAGAGGTCATGGTATTCACTGTCCAGAGGTCATGGTATTCACTGTCCAGAGGTCATGGTATTCACTGTCCAGAGGTCATGGTATTCACTGTCCAGAGGTCATGGTATTCACTGTCCAGAGGTCATGGTATTCACTGTCCAGAGGTCATGGTATTCACTGTTCACCCAGGGTGAGAACATGAGAACAAAAATGTGGATGCTTTATTTAATTATTTTACACGTCCCCACAACGTTTTGAAGTAAACATACTGAGTGGACATCTCATTAAAAATAGTTGAAATCGCATACAATAAACAGTAGAAGTAACTTCTGTGGAAGGATGTTATTGCAGACCTACATCCCAGAGGGCAGATGGAAGATGCCAACCGACGGTGGTAATGTTTCATCTGCTGACTGTTATGATTATCCCAAGGCTGTATGCTGCTGTGTGTCAGTCCATGAAAAGATCCAGAAACGTTAACATTGATGTCACTATGCCAAGACTAATGCCAGATGCTCTTAGAGGATGCCAGAACGTGTCATACGCAAGTTGATATAATATCTACATTGTTTTAAATGATTTAACATTTATTTAACCAGGGACAAGTCAGTCAGTTACGAACACCCTGTGTATTACAATGACAATTTAGCAATTATTTTACACCATACCTCTTCTCTCCCTCTCTCTTCTATCCCTCTCTCTTCTATCCCTCTCTCTACTCTCCCTCTCTCTTCTCTCCCTCTCTCTTCTATCCATCTCTCTACTCTCCCTCTCTCTTCTATCCCTCTCTCTTCTATCCCTCTCTCTAATCTCTCTTCTCTCCCTCTCTCTTCTATCCCTCTCTCTTCTATCCCTCTCTCTTCTATCCCTCTCTCTTCTCTCCCTCTCTCTTCTCTCCCTCTCTCTAATCTCTCCCTCTCTCCCTCTCTCTAATCTCTCTTCTCTCCCTCTCTCTTCTCTCCCTCTCTCTTCTATCCCTCTCTCTTCTATCCCTCTCTCTACTATCCCTCTCTCTTCTCTCCCTCTCTCTAATCTCTCTTCTCTCCCTCTCTCTTCTCTCCCTCTCTCTTCTATCCCTCTCTCTTCTATCCCTCTCTCTACTATCCCTCTCTCTTCTCTCCCTCTCTCTAATCTCTCTTCTATCCCTCTCTCTTCTATCCCTCTCTCTAATCTCTCTTCTCTCCCTCTCTCTTCTCCCCCTCTCTCTAATCTCTCTTCTCTCCCTCTCTCTTCTATCACTCTCTCTTCTATCCCTGTCTCTTCTCTCCCTCTCTCTTCTATCCCTCTCTCTACTATCCCTCTCTCTTCTCTCCCTCTCTCTAATCTCTCTTCTCTCCCTCTCTCTTCTCTCCCTCTCTCTTCTATCCCTCTATCTTCTATCACTCTCTCTTCTATCCCTCTCTACTATCCCTCTCTCTTCTCTCCCTCTCTCTAATCTCTCTTCTCTCCCTCTCTCTTCTCTCCCTCTCTCTTCTATCACTCTCTCTTCTATCCCTGTCTCTTCTCTCCCTCTCTCTTCTATCCCTCTCTCTACTATCCCTCTCTCTTCTCTCCCTCTCTCTAATCTCTCTTCTATCCCTCTCTCTTCTATCCCTCTATCTTCTATCCCTCTCTCTTCTATCCCTCTCTCTTCTATCCCTCTCTCTTCTCTCCCTCTCTCTAATCTCTCTTCTCTCCCTCTCTCTTCTCTCCCTCTCTCTAATCTCTCTTCTCTCCCTCTCTCTTCTATCACTCTCTCTTCTATCCCTGTCTCTTCTCTCCCTCTCTCTTCTATCCCTCTCTCTACTATCCCTCTCTCTTCTCTCCCTCTCTCTTCTCTCCCTCTCTCTAATCTCTCTTCTCTCCCTCTCTCTTCTCTCCCTCTCTCTTCTATCCCTCTCTCTTCTATCCCTCTCTCTACTATCCCTCTCTCTACTATCCCTCTCTCTTCTCTCCCTCTCTCTAATCTCTCTTCTATCCCTATCTCTTCTATCCCTCTCTCTAATCTCTCTTCTCTCCCTCTCTCTTCTCTCCCTCTCTCTAATCTCTCTTCTCTCCCTCTCTCTTCTATCACTCTCTCTTCTATCCCTGTCTCTTCTCTCCCTCTCTCTTCTATCCCTCTATCTTCTATCCCTCTCTCTTCTATCCCTCTCTCTACTATCCCTCTCTCTTCTCTCCCTCTCTCTAATCTCTCTTCTATCCCTCTATCTTCTATCCCTCTCTCTTCTATCCCTCTCTCTACTATCCCTCTCTCTTCTCCCCCTCTCTCTAATCTCTCTTCTCTCCCTCTCTCTTCTCTCCCTCTCTCTACTATCCCTCTCTCTTCTCTCCCTCTCTCTAATCTCTCTTCTCTCCCTCTCTCTTCTATCCCTCTATCTTCTATCCCTCTCTCTTCTATCCCTCTATCTTCTATCCCTCTCTCTTCTATCCCTCTCTCTACTATCCCTCTCTCTTCTCTCCCTCTCTCTAATCTCTCTTCTCTCCCTCTCTCTTCTCTCCCTCTCTCTTCTATCCCTCTATCTTCTATCCCTCTCTCTTCTATCCCTCTATCTTCTATCCCTCTCTCTTCTATCCCTCTCTCTTCTATCCCTCTCTCTTCTCTCCCTCTCTCTAATCTCTCTTCTCTCCCTCTCTCTTCTCTCCCTCTCTCTAATCTCTCTTCTATCCCTCTCTCTTCTATCCCTCTCTCTAATCTCTCTTCCCTCCCTCTCTCTTCTCTCCCTCTCTCTAATCTCTCTTCTCTCCCTCTCTCTTCTATCACTCTCTCTTCTATCCCTGTCTCTTCTCTCCCTCTCTCTTCTATCCCTTTCTCTACTATCCCTCTCTCTTCTCTCCCTCTCTCTAATCTCTCTTCTCTCCCTCTCTCTTCTCTCCCTCTCTCTTCTATCCCTCTCTCTTCTATCCCTCTCTCTACTATCCCTCTCTCTACTACCCCTCTCTCTTCTCTCCCTCTCTCTAATCTCTCTTCTATCCCTCTCTCTTCTATCCCTGTCTCTTCTCTCCCTCTCTCTTCTATCCCTTTCTCTACTATCCCTCTCTCTTCTCTCCCTCTCTCTAATCTCTCTTCTCTCCCTCTCTCTTCTCTCCCTCTCTCTTCTATCCCTCTCTCTTCTATCCCTCTCTCTACTATCCCTCTCTCTACTATCCCTCTCTCTTCTCTCCCTCTCTCTAATCTCTCTTCTATCCCTCTCTCTTCTATCCCTCTCTCTAATCTCTCTTCTCTCCCTCTCTCTTCTCTCCCTCTCTCTAATCTCTCTTCTCTCCCTCTCTCTTCTATCACTCTCTCTTCTATCCCTGTCTCTTCTCTCCCTCTCTCTTCTATCCCTCTATCTTCTATCCCTCTCTCTTCTATCCCTCTCTCTACTATCCCTCTCTCTTCTCTCCCTCTCTCTAATCTCTCTTCTATCCCTCTATCTTCTATCCCTCTCTCTTCTATCCCTCTCTCTACTATCCCTCTCTCTTCTCTCCCTCTCTCTAATCTCTCTTCTCTCCCTCTCTCTTCTCTCCCTCTCTCTTCTATCCCTCTCTCTACTATCCCTCTCTCTTCTCTCCCTCTCTCTTCTCTCCCTCTCTCTAATCTCTCTTCTCTCCCTCTCTCTTCTATCACTCTCTCTTCTATCCCTGTCTCTTCTCTCCCTCTCTCTTCTCTCCCTCTCTCTAATCTCTCTTCTCTCCCTCTCTCTTCTCTCCCTCTCTCTTCTATCCCTCTATCTTCTATCCCTCTCTCTTCTATCCCTCTCTCTTCTATCCCTCTCTCTTCTATCCCTCTCTCTAATCTCTCTTCTCTCCCTCTCTCTTCTATCCCTCTCTCTACTCTCCCTCTCTCTTCTATCCCTCTCTCTACTCTCTCTTCTCTCCCTCTCTCTAATCTCTCTTCTCTCTACTCTCTCTTCTATCCCTCTCTCTTCTCTCCCTCTCTCTTCTATCCCTCTCTCTTCTCTCCCTCTCTCTTCTATCCCACTCTCTTCTATCCCTCTCTCTAATCTCTCTTCTCTCCCTCTCTCTTCTCTCCCTCTCTCTTCTATCCCTCTCTCTTCTATCCCTCTCTCTACTCTCCCTCTCTCTTCTCTCTCTTCTCTCCCTCTCTCTTCTATCCCTCTCTCTACTCTCTCTCTTCTATCCCTCTCTCTACTATCCCTCTCTCTACTCTCCCTCTCTCTTCTCTCCCTCTCTCTACTCTCTCTTCTCTCCCTCTCTCTTCTATCCCTCTCTCTACTATCCCTCTCTCTACTCTCCCTCTCTCTTCTCTCCCTCTCTCTACTCTCTCTTCTCTCCCTCTCTCTTCTATCCCTCTCTCTACTCTCCCTCTCTCTACTCTCTCTTCTCTCCCTCTCTCTTCTATCCCTCTCTCTACTCTCTCTCTTCTATCCCTCTCTCTACTCTCCCTCTCTCTTCTCTCCCTCTCTCTTCTCTCCCTCTCTCTTCTATCCCTCTCTCTACTCTCCCTCTCTCTACTCTCTCTTCTCTACTCTCTCCTCTCCCTCTCTCTACTCTCCCTCTCTCTACTCTCCCTCTCTCTATTCTCCCTCTCACTATTCTCCCTCTCTCTATTCTCCCTCTCTCTATTCTCCCTCTCTCTTCTCTCCCTCTCTCTATTCTCTTCTCTCCCTCTCTTCTCTCCATATATCTACTCTCCCTCTCTCTATTCTCCCTCTACCCTCCCTCTCTCTACTCTCCCTCTCTCTCTCTCCATCTCTCTACTCTCCCGCTCTACTCTCTCTACTCTCCCTCTCTCTTCTCTCCCTCTCTACTCTCCCTCTATCTTCTCTCCCTCTCTCTTCTCTCCCTTTCTCTACTCCCCCTCTCTCTATTCTCCCTCGCTGCTCTCTCTACTCTCCCTCTCTCTTCTCTCCCTCACTCTTCCCTCTCCTCCCTCTCACCTCCCCCCTCCCTCTCTCCCAGTACATCCACCACAGCCCGGGGAATTCCAAGCGGGGCTTCGGCATCGACTGTGCCATCCTGTCGTGCCAGGTGTACATCTCCCAGATCCTGGTGGCGTCGGCGCTGGGTGCGGCAGTGGACGCTACGGGTAGTGTGCGGGTCATCCCCATGGTGGCGTCCGGCGGCTCCTTCCTGGGTTTCCTCACCGCCTGGTTCCTGGTTATCTACCCAAGTCACGGCGACGCGGAGGCCAAGGGCGAGCAGAAGGCTCTAACAGGGCCCATGTCCGATAACAGCGTCACGGAGAAACCCGGTGTTCTAAAACTGACAAAGAAAGGTGCCGCCACCACTACGTGTAAAGTGCAGTGCGAGTCCACTCTGTAATTTGATGTGATCGCCAATTAACCGGAAAGGTTGGAGCTTACTGTAACCATAGCAATGCAACGACATCATCAAAAAATAAAAACCGACATTCCTTTTTTACAACCGGGCCGTTGCCACCCAATAATCTGCTGATGGCATGGGCTTGACCGACCTCTCTCAAAGACACACATGGGCCATGATGTGTTAAGGTTTTGACTTGTGTTTCATTTCATTTGGGGCCTGTCTCTCGCTCGTCACGGTCTAAGGACTGTGGTGTGGCGAGGAAAGGACAGCCATCTCTCCCTCTCAGGGCCACCAGGGGCGGCGATCGAGGCGGTCCAACTGGACAGGACAGATCAGGGGACAGTGGATACACATGCGACCGACCGACGTTCACGCGCTGAACTGGGATCTCTGGAAAAAGACATGCACTTCACTCTCACTTCCATTCAAGGGTCAAGATAAAGGAAAAGATGAAGAGTCTCTAAGAAATATTATATTCTTCTAATAAGTGAAGCATTTGAAAATGCAGAAAATTGCTCTTTTGATTGAACATGTTTATTTAGTTTACTTTCCTCTATATATTTTTGACATGATGTTGCAGAAGGATATTGTTATCACCAAATGGGCCAGGCCAGGCCCGGTATCATTTACAGGGTTGATGTTTTACTTTTTGGACTTAAAAGGTTTTTCGTGGCTTTAAGAGGAAACTGCACATGTATAAAGAGGTCATTTCTCAGTTAGGAGAGGAGGGGGAGGAAGGCAGTGTTTGGTAAATCAATCAGTTCTCCTAATTATTGAATTTCTAACTGTTATGACATACTAAATTGTAATAAGACCAGTTACACCACGTGTCAAACTCATTCCACACAGAGCCGAGTGTCTGCTGGTTTTCACTCTTTCCTCGTACTTGATTGATACATTTAGGTCAGTAATTAGTAAAGAACTCCCCCTCACCTGGTTGTCTAGGTCTAAAATGAAAGGAAAAACTAAAAACACCAGACACTCGACCCTCCGTGGAATGCGTTTGACACAACTGAGTTACACTATATCTACTGTACACAAGCATTTCCCAAACTCGCTCCTGGGGACCACAAGGGTTGCACGTTTTGGTTTTTGCCCTGGCACTACACAACTGATTCAAATAATGAATTCATCATCAGACTTTGATTATTTGAATCACCTGTGTAGTGCCAGGGCAAAAACCAAGGAGCGAGTTTGGGGAAATGCTGATCCACACAAATATATCTTTATCCTCTTTAGTAATTTATAGTAAGGATCCTATTTTCCACCTTTCAGAATATATCCTTCTGAGATCACAAGGGCCTCACCGTTGACGAAGAACAGAAACACTTTAAGGAAATGAGAAAGAATCCCAATGCTGCGTTGGAGTTACGGAGAATTGCATACCAAACGGAGGACAGAAGTTGAGGAGCACTGTAAGGAGCTTGGAAGCTCTTCTGTCTCACAGAGGAGAAACAGATTTCAGGCTTCAATTCGTTCTCTTTGTCTTGTTTCTATTGCATTGTTAATGCATTGTGTCACTCGCTGCACAATTTCAGCTGCTGACGTTTGTTTGAGGATGTAACTAATACTAGCTAGATGTTTGTCAAATGTGGGAGTGCCTGCTCATGGAGGTGAGGGGAGGGGGGGGGGGGGGGTAAGTCGGAGTCTTGGGGGAGGAGCACTTAGGCAGAACTTAAACTGTGCAGGAATTCAAGTTGATTATTTTCCTACCATATAGGTCTTCCTTTTATTTTTCTAACTGAATTAATGGGTCTTGACAGAAGAGTTATATCCAGGGGCCTCCCGAGTGGTGCAGGGGTCTAAGGTACTGCATCGCAGTGCTAGCTGTGCCACTAGAGATTCTGGGTTAGAATCCAGGCTCTGTCGTAGCCGGCCGCAACCGGGAGACCCATGGAGCGGCACACAATTGGCCCAGCGTCGCCCGGGTTACGGGAGGGTTTGGCCGGCAGGGATGTCCTTGTCCCATCGCGCACTAGCGACTCCTGTGGCGCGCCGGACGCAGTGCGCGCTGACACGGTTGCCAGGTGCACGGTGTTTCCTCCCACACATTGGTGCGGTTGGCTTCCGGGTTAAGTGGGCATTGTGTCAAGAAGCAGTGCGGCCTGGTTGGGTTGTGTTTCGGAGGACGCACGGCTCTCGACCTTCGCCTCTCCTGAGTCTGTACGGGAGTTGCAGCGATGAGACAAGACTGTAACTACCAATTGGATACCACGAAAACGGGGTAAAAAATATAAAAGAAGAGTTATATCCTCTCACTTGTAGTGCGTTTACATTTAACACCTGGTTGCTGCATGGTTTGGGCCTTGTGGCGAGTTATGCTGATATCTGAAGTGGCCTTAGCTAAATGTTAACTCACCATGTTGGCTCTGCATGGCCTACATGCACCCTGAGCTAGAATTCTTCTATAGAGGACATGGTGGACTGGGGGTGGAAACTAGTGGAGGGAGTAGAGCTCCACTGTGGAACTCATTGTGGCTCTGGTTTGTCTGTTGTGTTGAGCATGCTGGTTATGGCTTTACAGGCCCATGTGTCTCTGCTGTGACAGGCCCCAGGAGGTCAGATCAGAGCCTTAGGGCTATAGAGCTGGGACTACCCAATAACTATATCCAGGTTGGCTGTGTTTCTACACGAATACTTACCGTATATGAGATATGGCTTCCTTCTCCTACGTGTTTATTATATTGAAGTTACAGAGTACATCGCTCTGTCGTCTCTTGTTAAGGATACATGTTAGTCAATAGAGGTAGATTTGTGAAAGTGTAATTTAACCTTCATTAATGTGTCGAACTGAAAAACAAAAAGCTGAAATCTTTTCAGAGTGTTAAGAGGAGATTCAAACCAAACTTAAAGTGTAAACAAACAGAGAGCATCAAGTATTTGACAAATCAGACGATTGTTGCAATAATGTTTTCTGCCTCTGTAAGCAAGGGTGGAAGTGTTAAGATTCTGGGATCGGGTGAACTTTTTTAATGCATGGCTGTATGTATGTGTATCATAGTTATACTGTATGAAAAACAACAACCATGTACTCGTAGCTAAGCATAGTATTGGTTTGGTTTTTTAGAGAAGAACCATGCCTTGTTGAATACTTGAAGTGCAACTTGGGTGTTTCTAAGATGTAAGGAAGTGTATGATAGTTTTCCTGAACCTCTTGCTGTTGACTCTGGAATGTTGAGATAGTGGCCTATGTTGAAAGGCCTGCTGGGAGTTGGAGTTTCCTTGATTCCATCAGGTGACAATGTTAAAGTCATGAATGTAAAATATTTGTCGTTTTGTGATGGGCAGAGGGTCTGCACAGAACTTGCACATACAAAGTTTGAAGAAAAGAAAAGAATAATCTTGCAAAAGAAAAAAAAAGAACTGGATATGTTTTATATATATATATATATATATATATATATATATAGCTCTTTTCATGTTAAATGGATGCTTTCACTTTATTTAAATATAACATATATAAATACATATATATATTTACAGTAACAAATGCAAGAGGTATGTTAGAGTAATCGGAGGACTGGAATGTGTTTGAAACACGTGCGTGTGCGTGTCATCTGGTTTACAATTCACTTTATTTTCTAAGATTGAGTTCACACTGCAATACCAATATTTCATTTGTTAACTTTTCAGACAGAAATGTGTTTTTGAAAAAGTATAATTCAATTTGATAATTCAACTCAAATCAGTTTCCCTCTTTTCTTTTGATAATTGCTTTCATTCATCTCTCATTATTTTAAAGATACTTTTATAAGGTCATTTTATTTTAGGACAATGGGAGTTGCATATAGTATTTTATGTAATGAATTTATCACTGATATTACTTAAATAATGGGAAAAACAGTATTTGCAGTCAGTGTAAATACTATTTTAGTTTATTTTGCTGCTATAAAATAGCATATTATTTGTATTAGCTTTTTTTCTATAAGGACTGTATATACATTGTGTAAATAGGCTTGAGCCTTCATATGTAGAACCATGGAAGAACACTGTATTGAATGCACCTTTAAAAAAAAAAAAACTCAAGGGCTTCTGTCACTTTATTGTTGTATTGCACTCATATATTACCTTTTGAAAACCAAATACTAGCTATGTAACTATAATAATAAACTGCATCATCTATGAAATACTCTACACGTGTAGTATAAAGTCATATTAACGTTTGAGGGTGGTTTGTTTTTAGGTCAATATGAGGAAAGCCAGCGTACAGTCCGAAGATCTTGGTAGGGCAAAGAAGAGACGAAGGCTATCAGTGCATTAAGCGGCAAACTTTAATGATGACTTATCAGGGTCATAAAATGAATAAAAAACTGGAGAGGGAATAGTTACACCTCCACACTATATCACACATCACATTCCACCTCGGGTCAAACCACAGGTCATCTACGCTGAGCAAACCACAACTTCCTCTTTCAATTAAAGCCACACTCTGTAAGATCATGTTTATGATAAGGTGAAACAGTTGCTGGCCTAAGCTACATAAGTCATATACTATTTCTAAACCAAGGGGGTATTTTATTCATTTAAATGACTGGAAATCTACCAGACTGCAATACTATGTCTTACCAGTGGTGGAAAAAGTACCCAATTGTCATACTTGAGTAAAAGTAAAGACACCTTCATAGAAAATGACTCAAGTAAAAGTCACCCAGTAAAATCCTACTTGAGTAAAAGTCTAAAAGTATTTTGTTTTAAATATACTTAAGTATCAAAAGTAAATGTAATTGCTAAAATATTCTTAAGTATCAATAGTAAAAGTATAAATAATTTCAAATTCCTTATATAAAGCAAACCAGTCGGAACAATTTTCTTGTTTTTTTATTTACAGATAGCCAGGGGCATGTCCAACACTCAGACATAATTTACAAATTAAGCATGTGCTTAGTGAGTCAGCCAGATCAGAGGCAGTAGTGATGACCAGGGATGTTCTCTGTTTAGTGAGTCCACCAGATCAGAGGCAGTAGGGATTACCAGGGATGTTCTCTGTTTAGTGAGTCAGCCAGATCAGAGGTGTAACAGTATAACTTTACGTCCGTCCCCTCGCCCCGACCCAGGCGCGAACCTCTGCACACATCAACAACAGTCACCCACGAAGCATCGTTACCCATCGCTCCACAAAGGCAGAGCAAGGGGAACCACTACTTCAAGGTCTCAAAGCGAGTGATGTCACCATTTGAAAGGCTATTAGCGCGCACCACCGCTAACTAGCTAGCCATTTCACATCGGTTACATTCACCCCCCTTTCGACCTCCTCCTTTTCCGCAGCAACCAGTGATCCAGGTCAACAGCATCAATGTAACCATTTTAACTTTACGGCCGTACCCTCGCCCCGACCCGGGCGCGAACCAGGGACCCTCTGCACACATCAACAACAGATACCCACGAAGCATCGTTACCCATCGCTCCACAAAGGCCGCGGCCCCTGCAGAGCAAGGGGAACCACTACTTCAAGGTCTCAAAGTGAGTGATGTCACCGTTTGAAAGGCTATTAGCGCGCACCACCGCTAACTAGCTAGCCATTTCACATCGGTTACAGAGGCAGTAGGGATGACCCGGGATGTTCTCTGTTTAGTGAGTCCGCCAGATCAGAGGCAGCAGGGATGACCAGGGATATTCTCTGTTTAGTGAGTCCGCCAGATCAGAGGCAGTAGAGATGACCAGGGATGTAAAGTTAAGTACAGATACCCGCCACCAAAATACTTAAGTGGTACTTTTAAGTATTTTTTACTTAAGTACCATACACCCACTGTGTCTTGGACATGATCTAAACATAATGCACAAATGAGACCTTGTGCACAAAAAGGGCCACTCGTCTGGGAATGTTGACAACAGTCCCTTCCTTATACAATGTTCCCACCTTGTGGTATTCTTCTAGTGTTACATTTCTCACCACTGGATAGTATTCTGAGTTTCATGGATGTTTCTCTCAGCCGCTGGATGGCAGCATTTAACTACATATTGCAACCAGCAGTACTATACATTTATAGTCGTTTTATTTGTAACATGATTGTAGTTGTAGGCTACAATATAAATCTGAATTGAATCGCAAAACAGTAGAACTAATATGGTTTTAATGAGTTATCTGCGTCTGATTCATATTAGTCCTGAATCTAATTTGAATCTGTGTAGGCTATGAGCCGCCTTTTTACCAGGAAGTTGTATGGAGCCAACGGTTGAAATTTGACATTTGCCCCACTGCTCTGGTCTTATCCGGCGAGTGGAGTGGTCGGGTCGGGTCAGCGGCGTACTGTGTGGAGTTTCGTGTGCGCTTTATCGCCAATAAAGTTGGATTTGACGCCTTCATTATTTCACCAACGAAGGTAACGTTACCTGATGGAAAATAGCCGATTGAATAGAGGTTGGTGATGTCTTGTATTTTCTATAAGTGTCATAAGAGAGCTAGCTATATGTCAGGTTTAAACAATCTGACCACTTTTTATTTCAGATGCAAACCTTCTTGTCACAACAATGCCATTTAAAGTGTCATCACTTTTCCTCTTTTGTGTTCTGTAGTTTAAATGAGAAGTCTACATGAGTTTATAGATTAGGACAAAGGTCAGTCTACCTGTCGTTAGACTATAAATAGCACCCTATCACTAAGATCCATGAGGCACAGACTTGCGACGTATTTGAGATTTAGAACTAGAATGACCAGTGTGACTACCGGCCAGGAGGACTCAGACTGGGTTCTGCCAGAGCAGACTAGATGTCTGTGGTTCCATCGGGTCGTTTATTTCTGGAAAATCATATTTTAAAACCCATCTTTGGTGTCATGTAGTGTAGTAACAGTGCATATGTCTTTTCAACATCCTCTCTATGTATTCAAGATGCATGTTTTGGTATATTTCTATATTTGTATTCTGTTCACTCTGCCATTATTGTGGAGTTACTGTAACATTGGGATGGATTGCTATTCTGAAGTGCACCTTGAATAGTTTTGTACAGGCAGAACAGTTTTTTCCTCCTAAACTGTGGATTTTGAGAGAGAATAACATTACTCCTAGTGTTTTCCAGTACACAAGGTTAGGCTACTCACTGGTCCAAAATGTTGGGCAGGGATTTCATAGACCTAATGTAAGCACCACCGCAGCTGCACTGATGATAAGAAACGGATGTGCCTTTTGGGGAGAAAAGCAAACTGCTTGGCCTTTATGAATTACACAATCCTACTTACTCTAGGCGACTTTGTTGTGTCTTGTATTTTTATCTTCTGAATTAAACTTTTTGACTAAATAGGTCATATGTAGTATTAGGAATTTAATTATTTACATGTTAAGTAAAGACTATGAGCACTGCATGCAGACTAAATTGCAGTTATGACAGGATGATATCTAAACTCTGCCAACAAAGCAAATAAATCTCACTAAGTAATTCATGGTAACTTCTGGAAGTATGTTTTTTTTTTTTTTAGATAACTGATACTATTCAGACCCCTTGGATTTCTTCACATTTTATTGTTTTACAACGTGAGATTAAAATGTATTTAATTGTAATTTTTCGTCAACAATCTACACAGAATACTCTGTCAAAGTGGAAGAAATATTCTAACATATTTTAAATATGAATACAAATTAAATATGCTAAAATATAATCGTTGCATAAGTATTCAGCTCCCTGAGTCAATACATGTTGGAAACACCTTTGCCATCGATTACAGCTGTGAGTCTTCTTGGGGAGTCTATAAGGGCTTTGCACACCTGGATTTGTGCAATATTTGCCCATTTTTATTATCTTCTAAATTCTCTGTCAAGATGTTGGGGATCATGTCTAGACAGCCATTTTCAAGTTTTGCCATATATTTTAAAGCAGATTTAAGTCAAAACTTGTCCACTCAGGAACATTCACTGTGTTCTTGGTTAGCAGCTCCAGTGTAGATTTGGCCTTCTGTAGTGGATTATTGTTCTGCTGAAAGGTGAATTCCTCTCCCAGTCTCTGGTGTAAAGCAGACTGAACCAGGTTTCCTCTAGGATTTTGCCTATGCTTAGCTTCATCCCATTTCTTTTCATCCTGAAAAACTCCACTGTATTTGCTGATTGTTCAAGCATACCCATACCATGATGCAGCCACCACCATTCTTGGAAATAAGGAGGCAGTTACTCGGTGATGTGTTGTTGGATTTGCCACAAACATTAAGGCTTTGCATCTAGGCCAAAAAGTGTATTCCTTTGCTTTGTTCTTTTCCAGTATTACGTTAGTGCCCTGTTGTATACAAGATGCATATTTGTATTCTTCTTTTCAGTCTGTCATTTATGTTATTATTGTGAAGTCACTACAATGTTTTAAAATCACCAATGGCCTCATGGTAACATCCCTGAGCAGTTTCCTTCCTGTCAGGCCCCTCAGTTCAGAAAGACGACTGTATCTTTGTTGTCTGGTTGGTTTAATACATAATCCACAGCATAATTATTAACTTGACCATACTTAAAGAGAGATTCAATGTCTGATTTGTTATTATTACCCATCTACCAATCACTGCCCTTTATGAGGCTTTCGAAAAGCTCCCTGGTCTTTGTAGTTGAATCAGTACTTGACTGAAACCTTACAGATGTTGTATGGGTTACAGAGGATGGGTTCATCATTAAACAAAATGGCAACACCTATTATTTCACACAGAGTGAGTCCATGTAACTTATTATGTGATTTGTTAAGTCAAATTTTACTCCTGAACTAATTTAAGCTTGCCTAAACAAATATGTATGCAACAATGATATTTTAGTTATACGTTTTTGTATACACTACCGTTCAAAGTTTGGGGTCACTTAGAAATGTCCTTGTGTCTAAAAGAAAAGCACTTTTTTTTGTCCATTTAAAATAACATAAAATTGATCAGAAATACAGTGTAGACATTTGTTAACGTTGTAAATGACTATTGTACCTGGAAACTGCAGATTTAAAAAAAAAAAAATGAATATCTACATAGGCATACAGAGGCCCGTTATCAGCAACCATCACTCCTGTGTTCCAATGGCACATTGTGTTAGCTAATCCAAGTTTATAATTTTAAAAGATTACTTGATCATTAGAAAACCCTTTTGCAATTATGTTAGCACAGCTGAAAACTGTTGTCCTGATTTAAAGAAGCAATAAAACTGGCCTTCTTTAGACTAGTTGAGTATCTGGAGCATCAGCCTTTCTGTGTTGGATTACAGGCTCAAAATGGCCAGAAACAAAAAGCTTTCTTCGGAAACTCATCAGTCTATCCTTGTTCTGAGAAATGAAGGCTATTCCATGCAAGAAATTGCCAAGAAACTGAAGATCTCATACAACGCTGTGTACTACTCCCTTCACAGAACAGCGCAAACTGGCACTAACCAGAATAGAAAGAGGAGTGGGAGGCCCCGGTGCACAACTGAGCAAGAGGGCAAGTACGTTAGTGTCAAGTCCTCAACTGGCAGCTTCATTAAATAGTACCCGCAAAACATCAGTCTCAGAGGTGACTCTGGGATGCTGGCCTTCTAGGCAGAGTTGCAAAGAAAAAGCCATATCTCAGACTGGCCAATAAAAATGTAATATTAAGATGGAACACAGACAATAAACTTCTCATCTTCAAGTGGACAGAAGAATGCAGACATTGTCATTCTCCACACCACAATCTGAGGCTTCAGAACACAGTCCACGGAGGAATGTGTTACATCGGTTATCAATTCTGAGGAAAAGCTCTTTTCTCCGTAGAAATCTTCACCAGACCAGCTCCTTTCTGGAACCTACATCAGTAAAGCCCCATCTCTGCTTGATTAGTTTTTTTTTTTTTTTTACCATCGCCAACAACAGAGGAAAGTATGCAGGCAAAGTACTATGTTATGGAGAAATCCTGTTGTACGTCGTTTATACGAGGTTCAAATCGTACCTTTCTGCTTTACAGTTGACAAAAAAATAAAACAAAGTCAAAACCTGACGATTCACTTAGATAAGTTATGGTAACTACGGATACATGATTTCCTCCCCTGGGTTTGGGATTCATGTTAAACACGTTAATGATCGGTTTCTGGTTAGCTGCCTGAGTGATCAGCCCCCAACATCTGGTGGGATGACTATGGGTTTTTCATGATTACCAGGCTGGCCTGCAGGATCTTAGTTTATAGGGTCTATATGCTGACTTCTATCAGGCCTTAGTGACTTATAGAATGACTAACCTAACTGACTAATGTCTATGTCTGTCGTTCCCTAGACCTGAGGCCATGTTTCAGAGGATGCTACTGAGATGGACCTTTCCTCTAGGTGGTTCTGATCTAGACGGGTCCTGTGGAAGTGAAGAAAGTGGTAGAGGAGGTGAAGCAGGAGACCTATCATTCTGACTGTAATCTGGATGAATGGACTGTAGACTAACACCATTGTCTTACGTCAGACAATACGACTCAGTCCACATTTGTCTGAACTAACGTCGTACAGGAGGAGCTTTGCGTAGGAGTGACGCCACCTGTTGGACTCAGAAAAGAAGACGATGGCAGTGTGTGTGTGTCGGTGTTGTCCGGCTGGCTCTGCTGTCGTCTAGGCTCTAATGGCAGATGTTCCCTCTGGACTTCTGGAGGCTTGTGTGGTGGTTGGAGCAGTCAGCAGTACACTCAGGGAACTCTATCAGGTAGGTACTGCTCACTCAAACCGTGTTCTTCCAACTTTTCCCAAACAACTGCCGTTTTGACTACTAACGCAAGTTAGAGAACATGTTTCTATGGTATGAAATCTTCCCCTACTTCTCTGCTTGTCAAATCTGCCATCGGGTTCCAAATCGTGCATATGTGTTCGTAACCCATCGCCTGCTTTCTTTCCAGCTTTCGTAAATCATGTCAGAAATGTGCAGATTCACTACACTGTTGGTTTTGCAACACATTGATTTTCGTGGGCTTCCACCACATCATATCAATCATATGACACATAGTCATACGCATCACATGTAGGCCTGTATATGTTTCCCCTTCCTGCTAGTCACACCAGCAGGGTAAAATCAAAGAGCTCCCCCTGTTGGAGACGGAGGTACTGCAGGTGCACGCCCCACCCTTTGTGACCAAGGAGAGTGTGAGTAGCGAGACCAAAGGTCAGGGTCACGCCCCGGCCTTCACCAGGATCCAGAGGAGGCGCTCCTTCATCAAGAAGAAGAGGGGGAGGCCTGGTACGGCTAACGGAGAGGCAGCCAAGGGTAGCGATGGAGGGGGCGGCACCACAGAGGACATCAGTGTCCCCAAGGACCTGGACCTCATTGCCTTGCCTCAGCTCTGCTTCCCAGGTGACACAGCGTGATGATTTCGGCTAGCCACACACAGTCTACACCATAGCACTACATATTAATGATCAAAGGAGTATGTTCATAACTCCAGATTTGTCATCTTCATCACCAAAGGTGAATGTGTCGTGTCGTGCGATTAAGCAATAATGCACGAGTGGGTGTGGTATATGGCCAATATACCACGGCTAAGGGTTGTTCTTAAGCACGACGCAACGCGGAGTGCCTGGACACAGCCTTTAACTGTGGTATATTGGACATATATCACAAACCCCAGAGGTGCTTTATTGCTATTATAAACTGGTTACCAACGTAATTAGAGCAGTAAAAATAAATGTTTTGTTACACCCGTGGTATACGGTCGGATATACCACGGCTGTCGGCCAATCAGCATTCAGGGCTTGAACCACCCAGTTTATAATTCCTCTTATATGAGGTCTTGTGTCTGCTTTCTTCCATTGGCCAGGGGGTCTTCAGATAGCCAGTGAGCAGAGAGAAGACTCGTACCATTACCTGGTGTTTACTGATGTCTTCGGGGTCAGGACGCATGCTGTAGTGGTGCAGTACTACAGGCCTATACAGGTGAGACGGCTCACCGGCTGAGCTTCATCCATGCCCACTGGAATGCTTTACCTTCTTCAATAAAGAGTGTGGTTTATCATTTGAAGACAGATGGATGGACATGTTCATCAGCAAAACAGAGATTTATTGGGAACATTGGCCTTTTTAGGTCCATGTTTTTTTTTTAATACATTTGTAGACTTTTACATTTGCTGCTATGGGAATGTAGAAGGACACATGGAATATAAATACAGTCTACAGCCACACAAAACAGTCATTTCAATTACTGTCCACATCAGGTCACTGTGTAAAACATTGCTCTCTGATTGGTTGTTTGCTTGGGTCCCAGTTCTCTCAGGATGGTGGGCACCAAAATGGCTACCGGTTGTCCTCCAAGTCGTCCCGTCTCTACACGGCGTACGGCATCTGTGTCATCTCTAAATACCCTTACTACAACGCTCTCAGGGACTGCCTGTCATGGTGAGAACAATTCACCATCCTCTCACCATCCTCTTTTAAGTAAATACCGAACGAGAATACAAAACAGTAGACTACATGTTATCACAGCCAGATGTGGGCCGTTATTATAAAGGGATCAGTTCAGCTCATCTTGGACACCTATTGACCTGTATGTTTTGGCTGGATGGTGTCCATCTAACGGGTGTGTGCTCAGTCTCTTGTCCCAGCTCAAGCCCAGCTGGATGGGGGACTTTGAGGAAAGGGTGAAGGAGTTTTCAGCCAAGCTGGCGCTGGTGCCCATTCCTCCACCTGGGCAACTGCATGTGGTGAGCCATTTATCTCCCTCTATGATTTACTGACATTATTTAACAGTAGAGATCATGTTAAGGATGAACTGTAAAACCAATCATGGGCATTTTGCCAATCTCTCTGCTCCACCCAGTATGTTTATGTAGTGTGTTGTATTGTTAAGTGACTAACATTAAAATAGTGTAATGTAACTATCTGTGTTCCTCTGCCTGTCCTCTCCCAGGTCTTTAGTCTGAGGCCTCTCCAGATTGGGCTTCCCTCCCGGGAGGATAAGGACCGGCCAGCTGTTGACCTCGACCTCCATCTGCCTTTCCTGTGCTTTAGACCCCGACAGCTCCTCCAAGTGAGGACAGACAGACGGATTATACTGCCACAAAACTGCCTAACCTACTACATTATATTTTCTTTCAATGCAATTAGAGAGACTAAAGGACTGTGGGAATGTGATAATGTGCAAATGTACAGTATGTTTCTGTTTGGAATGGTAAAAGACACGTCTATATCAATCAGACCTGGGTTCAAATACGATTTAGGTACTTTCAAGTACTTTCAAAGTCATTTGGAAGTAATTATTTAGAATTTTATTTTTAAAAACACGGGTAGTTGAATATTGGAATATATTTGGAAATACTCAAATACACAGTATTTATACAAATGCTTAAATAATCCCGGGAATTTGAACCAGGTTTGTTTGGTATTTCATTTTTTTTTTTTTTTAAATACTTTCAAATAGTAGGCGTATAAATTGGAAATGATTAGAAAATGCTTTCAATCGAAGTAGTTGATACGGGACACATTATTAGAAAATACTTAAATACACCGAAAATAAGTATTTATAATAAGTATTTAAATAACAAAATAATAAAATACATATGTATTTGAAGCCAGGACTGATATCAACGTGACCTCCTGTCTGCCTGAATCTCATCAGATCATTACCAGCCTTCTGACAGAGCAGAGGGTAGTACTGTTCTCCTGTGACTGGGCCCGGCTCACCCTGCTGGCAGAGAGCCTGATGCTCTTCATCCACCCCCTGGTGTGGCAGCACCCCTTTGTCCCCGTCCTCTCAAGCCAGATGCTGGACTTCCTCATGGCGCCCACCGCCTACCTCATGGGCTGTCATCTGCACCACTATGAAGAGGTGGCCGCGGTAAGGATGGATATTACTAGCGTACATGGCCATGCTAGAATAGAATACTGTAGCATGATTAGGTAGTGACCCTTATAGTGATAGTGACCCCTTCCTGGGGCGGAAGATAGCCTAGTGGTTAAAGAAGTGGTTGCCGGTTTGAATCCCAGAGTCAGCCGGGCAACCGGAGGGTTGCTGTGATCATCCTGGGTACCATCGCATGCCAATGTGCCCTTGAACGGGGCACTTTTCCATCTGATTGCTCCAGGGGTGCGGCATTGCTGCTGACCCATTGCTTCCAGCCCCACTGGGTTTGTGTGCGTTTCGGGGGGGTTGGGTTGTGCATAAAGACACATTTCTGTTTTAATGGACAATGAACTTCTCTTCTCATTGGCTGTTACCTGAACCCCTACAAGAGGTATCCACGATAAGAATAGCACCAGCACTGTCTGGCAATGTTCCTCACATCACTGATTTATTTATCATTTAATAAACTGATTTATCATGCTTTATCATTTATCAGCATTTTCTACTTACTTTTACATAGTATAAAGGATCATGTCCTAACTGACATACAGGACAGAAGTTAACAGAAAGTCCAGTTCATTTGAGCCGACCTTCCTGACTTGATCCTAGTCTGTTGTTCTCCTCCATTACAGTGTGTTCTCTAAGAGAGACAGAGTGTTGTGTTTTATTTTCCCCTGTCCTCACAGGAAACAGATGATCTGATTCTGGTTAATATTGATGATGGCACCGTGTCGTCTTCCTCGTCCGACGGGGTTGACCTGCCGGACGTCCCGCTGGCGGCCAGAGAGTGTTTTCTAACACGGTAGGACAGGAAAGGATCTGGGACATGTTCATTAGGGCACGCCGTAGCAAAATGTTTTGCAACGGAAAATGGAAATTAACATGTCTTATTGGACAAGTTCAGGCTGTCTCTCCCTGTTTATTTCTCTTTTCTTACGTTTGGTGCCTAATGAATATGACCTAGACAACAAGACACTCAATTGCTACGTTTACACACACAGCCCAATTATGGTCTTTTGACCAATCAGATCAGGTTATTTTCCAATAATTGGGTTAAAGATCAGAATTTGCTGTCCTATGTGATCATATTGCTGCTGTCCGTCTGCTCTGTAAACAACATGGATTGTTATAAATAGGGGAAGGAGGTTTTATGCAAATATGAGTTTCACATGTTTTCTGAATATTTTTACACGTGTGTGCACGTGCGCAGGGCGGAGGGTCTCCAGATGCACTATGACCTGGAGGTGTGTCACCTGGGGTCCAGTACAGACGTCAACGACCAGAGGGCCCAGAGGAGGCAGTGGCAGAGGAAACTCAACACACACATCCAGAACATCACTCTGGAACTCATCGTCAACATCTTCAGGTCAGCATGAAACCAATCTCTTGTGGACAGACTACGTAAACATAAATGGTTACTGAGCATCTGACCAAATTATGCTATATTTGAGTTCTGGGCTAACCCGAAATTAACATCAAATCATATGACAGCTAGCTATACTGTGTTTTAGTTTACTGTCGTTCACTATGACAAAACATGTACATGAGTATTATAATATCACATATTTGTTACGATATTATCATCTAATTTATATTTATTTATGTTACTATGATAGTTGAGACTCAAACTGAGCATACAGTATCTAGTTAATACATATTGGGTTGGACCAAAGATGCCTATTTCTCATATAAGCAAAGCTTGGTGATTTATCAAATGGATATTGATTTATTTAGAAATGTGAAGAACGCTGTTAGTTATCCTATTAAATTGAGAAAGAATTTTTTTAAATTATATTTTCCATTATTGTCTACATTATTATCACTGCACAGTTGGGAAAGAGCTCTCGGTAAGAATTCCACTGTACTGATTTACACCTGGTCTGTCCTGTGCACACGGTGAATAAACTTTGAAGTGTGAATCAAAATCCTGCTTTATGACAACCAATACAACTTCAATTTCCTGTTCAACATCAAGACAGGCAAGCTTAATCCAATACTATTACTCTCAACCTCACCCCCCCACCGACCACCACCACTGCACCCCCACAGAGAAGTCCACGACCACCTCAACTTTGAGCACAGAGTCTTCAACAGTGAAGAGTTCTTCAGGTCTAGAGAACCAGCAGACCAGCCATTTTTCAAGAAGGTACAACTAGAGTCTGTTCAGGAACACGCACATCTGTTTCAACCTACAATATTTAGGACATATTTAACTTTTTCATACCTTTTTTTTTCTGTCCAGCATGTGATCCAATTGATCGTGAACGTAGTGTCTTCTTTGCAGGTGTTGGACACACACATCTTCCACTCGTTCCTACGGGATCGTCTGAACAGGAAGATGGACGCATTCACACGCATGGAGCTGAGCACTCGGACAGAAGCTTACAGGTGAGAAAGAAAGATAAGAGTTTAACATAAATATTTACCTTTTTAAACTAGTAAAGCTTATTTTGACCTTTATTGCAAATGCAATGGCTTTCAGTAGGATTTTAATTTGGTTTCAAATCGTTGATTCAACTAATCAACTCATCAGCAATCCTTTACTAGAATCAGGGCTGTTAGTGCTGCGGCAAAAAAGAAAGGTGCACCCGTTTGGGTAGTCAGAATCAGGATTGGAAACACTGCTGTACCTTCATAAACACATCCCAAGTTGGTCCCTTCCTGGTATAAGCACAGCCTTTCCCCTGATGTCTATCCTAACTCCAAGGTGAACTTTCCCCTTGGTACAGATCTAGGATTGGCTTCCCATCCCCCAATCCTAACCTTAACCATTAGTGGGGGAAATGTTAAACTGACCTAAGATCAGCAACTAGGGGAAACTTCTCCCTACACCTCTGTCCTCTTTCCCAGGCTGAAGTCCATGACAGAGTCTCCGCGGCGGCCCACCATGCAGGAGCTGGCCCGTAAATACACCAGCCCAGAGAGCCGGCTCAGTAAGAGGCTGGGGGCCAGCCTGCCCAACCTGGGGGAGGGTGTGGGCTCCCTGGTGGGACCCCTCATGCAGAACTCCCTCAAGAAGATACAGGTGGACAGTGGTAGGTGGACAACGGTAGTTTGTAGGTTCAGGTGGACAACGGTAGGTGGACAACAGTCGTTTATAGGTTCAGGTGGACAGCGGTAGTTTGTAGGTTCAGGTGGACAGCAGTAGGTTCAGGTGGACAACGGTAGGTTCAGGTGGACAGCGGTAGTTTGTAGGTTCAGGTGGACAGCGGTAGTTTGTAGGTTCAGGTGGACAACGGTAGTTTGTAGGTTCAGGTGGACAGCGGTAGGTTCAGGTGGACAACGGTAGTTTGTAGGTTCAGGTGGACAACGGTAGTTTGTAGGTTCAGGTGGACATTTACATTTACATTTAAGTAATTTAGCAGACGCTCTTATCCAGAGCGACTTACAGCGGTAGTTTGTAGGTTCAGGTGGACAACGGTAGTTTGTAGGTTCAGGTGGACAACGGTAGTTTGTAGGTTCAGGTGGACAGCGGTAGGTTCAGGTGGACAGCGGTAGTTTGTAGGTTCAGGTGGACAACGGTAGTTTGTAGGTTCAGGTGGACAACGGTAGTTTGCAGGTTCAGGTGGACAACGGTAGGTTCAGGTGGACAGCGATAGGTTCAGGTGGACAACGGTAGTTTGTAGGTTCAGGTGGACAGCGATAGTTTGTAGGTTCAGGTGGACAACGGTAGATTCAGGTGGACAGCGGTAGGTTCAGGTGGACAGCGATAGGTTCAGGTGGACAGCGGTAGTTTGTAGGTTCAGGTGGACAGCGATAGGTTCAGGTGGACAACGGTAGTTTGTAGGTTCAGGTGGACAACGGTAGTTTGTAGGTTCAGGTGGACAGCGATAGGTTCAGGTGGACAGCGGTAGTTTGTAGGTTCAGGTGGACAGCGGTAGGTTCAGGTGGACAATGGTAGGTTCAGGTGGACAACGGTAGTTTGTAGGTTCAGGTGGACAGCGGTAGTTTGTAGGTTCAGGTGGACAACGGTAGGTTCAGGTGGACAGCGGTAGTTTGTAGGTTCAGGTGGACAACGGTAGTTTGTAGGTTCAGGTGGACAGCGATA
Organism: Salvelinus fontinalis; assembly: GCF_029448725.1. Lineage (NCBI taxonomy): Eukaryota > Metazoa > Chordata > Actinopteri > Salmoniformes > Salmonidae > Salvelinus > Salvelinus fontinalis. The sequence goes on from NC_074686.1 coordinate 33,226,809, forward strand.
GGTTCCGGTGGACAGCGGTAGTTTGTAGGTTCAGGTGGACAGCAGTAGTTTGTAGGTTCAGGTGGACAGCGGTAGTTTGTAGGTTCAGGTGGACAACGGTAGGTTCAGGTGGACAGCGGTAGTTTGTAGGTTCAGGTGTGCGGTACTTGTCGACGCTAATAGTCATCTTTTCTGTGATTTCTGAACATTGAGTGGTTTTAGTATGAGTGTTTAGTGGTTGAGGTGAAGACCTGCACACACGGGGTATTCCCCAGAACCTAAGTTGAGAAAACCTGTTGTAGTTGACCACTACTATTGAGTTTGCCACCTTATAAGAACCAACCAAGGATGATTGGCCAACTGCTTTAAGGTTTCCTCAACAACAACAAAAATGCTGTTCTCAGTTCTTGGAACCTTTGTGATCAAATCCTAATAGGTTTGAAGTCTCCCCAGAAACCAGTGAGATGCTTCAAGCTTCCTGAGTTCCCTCCACCGCTGGCCTACCGCTACGTCCAGAATTACTACCAGGAGATGATCACCCTCCTGGACAAGGCCATCAGCGGGGTGGCCTTCGAGGACTCCTCTCTCCTGGCCTGCTATCACTACCTCCGGGGCTTCGTGAACACCGTGGCCGGTAAACGCCTGGACGCTCTGGAAGACTTTCAGACCCTTTACAAGACAGACACAGACATCTTCCCTGGCGAGCTGGTCAACGCGCTGGTGGACTCTCTACAGGATGGGGAACGGGCACAAGCTAACCGCCGAACCGAGATCAAACGCCTGATTAGTCGAGTGAAGAAGGACCACGAGAGGGAGCGTGCGTGCCATGACAACGAAGCTGTCAAGCGGTTCCAGCTGCCGAAAAAGCACATGCAGTTGGAGGACTTTGTGAGGCACGTGCAGGAGTCTGGGATTGTCAAGGACCAGGGGACCATTCACCGGCTGTTTGAGGCTCTCACTGTGGGTAAGGAAGTCACACAGACTTAAAGATGAGAAATGATAAAGGAGAGAGGGTTGTCTCTTTCTTGGTGGAGGGTGTCTTCACCAAGGTACGTGTTTTAATGTCAGTCTTGATTTTTACGGTAACCCCTTGTTGTGTGGGACTCATCATGAACATACTCCAGTTGATAATTCTTAGCCTCTACTCCGTAATCACCCCAGTCCCTGTGATTAATGTGTTAATACCTTATTACATGTAGTGAATGGCCATGCTAATTCATCTGTCAATTGAATCTGCTTAATTTCCCTCAATCTTACCAGTGGTGTAAAGTCATTATTTTGGACAACCATTTGTTATTTTGGACAACTTTTACTTAGCTACATTCCTAAAGACAATTATGTACTTTTTACTCCATTCATTTTCCCTGACACCCAAAAGTACTCATTACATTTTGAATGCTTAGCAGGACAGGAAAATGTCCAATTCGCACACTTATCAAGAGAACATCCCTGGTCATCCCTACTGCCTCTGATCTGACAGACTCATAAACACATGCTTATTTTGTAAATGATGTTGGAGTGTGCCCCTGGCTATCCGTCAGTTAAAAAAACAAGAAAACATTGTGCCGTCTGATTTGCATAATATAAGGAATTTGAAATGATTTATACTTTTACTTTTGATACCTAAGTATATGTAAAACCAAATACTTTTAGACTTTTACTCAAGTAGTATTTTACTGGGTGACTTTCATTTTTACTTAAGTCGTTTTCTATGAAGGTATCTTTACTTTTATTTAAGCATGACAGTTGGATACTTTTTCCACCGCTGAATCTCAACCCCCCCACCCATTCAGAATGTTGTTAGTGCGGCTTGGGTTGTCAAGGCGGTGACTCTGCGGTGAAGGATTCTTTCCTGTCAGTATATCACCTTGATTCCAATCTGGAGGGTAAGCATAGCATGATGCCCTGCCTGGCTGCAGAGTGTGCTGTGTGTGTTTTGTGCGTGTGCACGCGTGTGTGCTGCTTTGGCCTTTGTTTTTCTGCTTAATAAGTTATCCCCCTCAGGTCTTAAATCTGATTACTTTTAAGATTAGTGTTTGGTTCCCAACCTGTGTGCAGCTCAAACACACCCTTACATACTGTAGCATGCCTTCAGTGCTGAAGTCTGGTTAATCGTTTCCTTCACTTCCTCACTTGAAGTCTTGGGTTTTGAATGTCAAAATAAAATTCAGCCTATTTGTTCTATTGGCTGTGTTACAAACAGGACTGTGACTCGGCTGTATCGTACAGTGGTCCATTGAACTGTGAGTTGCCTTGTGGAAATGTGTGTTTTGTACCTCTTCATATAGGAGTCATACTGTGCACGTGGAGGGTGTGTTTAGTAGGAGTCATACTGTGCACGTGGAGTGTGTGTTTAGTAGAAGTCATACTGTGCACGTGGAGTGTGCGTTTGGTAGGAGTCATACTGTGCACGTGGAGGGTGTGTTTAGTAGGAGTCATACTGTGCACGTGGAGTGTGCGTTTAGTAGGAGTCATACTGTGCACGTGGAGTGTGCGTTTAGTAGGAGTCATACTGTGCACGTGGAGTGTGCGTTTAGTAGGAGTCATACTGTGCACGTGGAGGGTGTGTTTAGTAGGAGTCATACTGTGCACGTGGAGTGTGCGTTTAGTAGGAGTCATACTGTGCACGTGGAGTGTGCGTTTAGTAGGAGTCATACTGTGCACGTGGAGTGTGTGTTTAGTAGGAGTCATACTGTGCACGTGGAGTGTGTGTTTAGTAGGAGTCATACTGTGCACGTGGAGTGTGTGTTTAGTAGGAGTCATACTGTGCACGTGGAGTGTTTGTTTAGTAGGAGTCATACTGTGCACGTAGAGTGTGTTTAGTAGGAGTCATACTGTGCACGTGGAGTGTTTGTTTAGTAGGAGTTATACTGTGCACGTAGAGTGTGTTTAGTAGGAGTCATACTGTGCACGTGGAGTGTTTGTTTAGTAGGAGTCATACTGTGCACGTAGAGTGTGTTTAGTAGGAGTCATACTGTGCACGTGGAGTGTGCGTTTAGTAGGAGTCATACTGTGCACGTGGAGTGTGCGTTTAGTAGGAGTCATACTGTGCACGTAGAGTGTGTTTAGTAGGAGTCATACTGTGCACGTGGAGTGTGTGTTTAGTAGGAGTCATACTGTGCACGTGGAGTGTGTGTTTAGTAGGAGTCATACTGTGCACGTGGAGTGTGTGTTTAGTAGGAGTCATACTATGCACGTGGAGTGTGTGTTTAGTAGGAGTCATACTATGCACGTGGAGTGTGTGTTTAGTAGGAGTCATACTGTGCACGTAGAGTGTGTTTAGTAGGAGTCATACTGTGCACGTGGAGTGTGTTTAGTAGGAGTCATACTGTGCACGTGGAGTGTGTTTAGTAGGAGTCATACTGTGCACGTGGAGTGTGTTTAGTAGAAGTCATACTGTGCACGTGGAGTGTGTGTTTAGTACGAGTCATACTGTGCACGTGGAGTGTGTTTAGTAGGAGTCATACTGTGCACGTAGAGTGTGTTTAGTAGGAGTCATACTGTGCACGTGGAGTGTGTGTTTAGTAGGAGTCATACTGTGCACGTGGAGTGTGCGTTTAGTAGGAGTCATACTGTGCACGTAGAGTGTGCGTTTAGTAGGAGTCATACTGTGCACGTGGAGTGTGCGTTTAGTAGGAGTCATACTGTGCACGTGGAGTGTGCGTTTAGTAGGAGTCATACTGTGCACGTGGAGTGTGCGTTTAGTAGGAGTCATACTGTGCACGTGGAGTGTGTTTAGTAGGAGTCATACTGTGCACGTGGCGTGTGTGTTTAGTAGGAGTCATACTGTGCATGTGGCGTGTGTGTTTAGTAGAAGTCATACTGTGCACGTGGAGTGTGTGTTTAGTAGAAGTCATACTGTGCACGTGGAGTGTGCATTTAGTAGGAGTCATACTGTGCACGTGGAGTGTTTGTTTGGTAGGAGTCATACTGTGCACGTGGAGTGTGTGTTTAGTAGGAGTCATACTGTGCACGTGGAGTGTTTGTTTAGTAGGAGTCATACTGTGCACGTGGAGTGTGCGTTTGGTAGGAGTCATACTGTGCACGTGGAGTGTGTGTTTAGTAGTCATACTGTGCACGTGGAGTGTGCGTTTAGTAGGAGTCATACTGTGCACGTGGAGTGTGCGTTTAGTAGGAGTCATACTGTGCACGTGGAGTGTGTGTTTAGTAGGAGTCATACTGTGCACGTGGAGGGTGTGTTTAGTAGGAGTCATACTGTGCACGTGGAGTGTGCGTTTAGTAGGAGTCATACTGTGCACGTGGAGTGTGCGTTTAGTAGGAGTCATACTGTGCACGTGGAGTGTGTGTTTAGTAGGAGTCATACTGTGCACGTGGAGTGTGCGTTTAGTAGGAGTCATACTGTGCACGTGGAGTGTGCGTTTAGTAGGAGTCATACTGTGCACGTGGCGTGTGTGTTTAGTAGTCATACTGTGCACGTGGAGTGTGTGTTTAGTAGGAGTCATACTGTGCACGTGGTGTAAAGGCTGTCGTAGTCGTTCTCCTCCTCAGACGAGGAGGAGCATGGATCGGACCAAGATGCGGAGTAGTAGGTATTCATGTTTTAATGGCAAACCAACAAACACTACAAATTAACAAAACAACAAACGTGACTAACCTGCAACAGTCCTGTGTGGCCCAAACGCTGACACAGGAGCAAACACCCACAAAACACCAGTGAAACCCTGGCTGCCTTAGTATGACTCTCAATCAGAGACAAACGATACACACCTGTCTCTGATTGAGAATCATACCAGGCCGAACACAAAAACCCAACATAGAAATAGAAAACATAGACTGCCCACCCAAAACTCACGCCCTGACCAATAAACACATACAAAACAAGAGAAAAAAGGTCAGGAACGTGACACGTGGAGTGTGTGTTTAGTAGGAGTCATACTGTGCACGTGGAGTGTGTGTTTAGTAGGAGTCATACTGTGCACGTGGAGTGTGTGTTTAGTAGGAGTCATACTGTGCACGTGGAGTGTGTTTAGTAGGAGTCATACTGTGCACGTGGAGTGTTTGTTTGGTAGGAGTCATACTGTGCACGTGGAGTGTGCGTTTAGTAGGAGTCATACTGTGCACGTGGAGTGTGTGTTTAGTAGGAGTCATACTGTGCACGTAGAGTGTGTTTAGTAGGAGTCATACTGTGCACGTGGAGTGTGTTTAGTAGGAGTCATACTGTGCACGTGGAGTGTGTTTAGTAGGAGTCATACTGTGCACGTGGAGTGTGTTTAGTAGAAGTCATACTGTGCACGTGGAGTGTGTGTTTAGTAGGAGTCATACTGTGCACGTGGAGTGTGTTTAGTAGGAGTCATACTGTGCACGTAGAGTGTGTTTAGTAGGAGTCATACTGTGCACGTGGAGTGTGCGTTTAGTAGGAGTCATACTGTGCACGTGGAGTGTGCGTTTAGTAGGAGTCATACTGTGCACGTAGAGTGTGTTTAGTAGGAGTCATACTGTGCACGTGGAGTGTGCGTTTAGTAGGAGTCATACTGTGCACGTGGAGTGTGTGTTTAGTAGGAGTCATACTGTGCACGTGGAGTGTGTGTTTAGTAGGAGTCATACTGTGCACGTGGAGTGTGTGTTTAGTAGGAGTCATACTGTGCACGTGGAGTGTGCGTTTAGTAGGAGTCATACTGTGCACGTGGAGTGTGCGTTTAGTAGGAGTCATACTGTGCACGTGGAGTGTGTTTAGTAGGAGTCATACTGTGCACGTGGAGTGTGCGTTTAGTAGGAGTCATACTGTGCACGTGGAGTGTGTGTTTAGTAGGAGTCATACTGTGCACGTGGAGTGTGCGTTTAGTAGGAGTCATACTGTGCACGTGGAGTGTGTGTTTAGTAGGAGTCATACTGTGCACGTAGAGTGTGTTTAGTAGGAGTCATACTGTGCACGTGGAGTGTGCGTTTAGTAGGAGTCATACTGTGCACGTGGAGTGTGTGTTTAGTAGGAGTCATACTGTGCACGTGGAGTGTGCGTTTAGTAGGAGTCATACTGTGCACGTGGAGTGTGTGTTTAGTAGGAGTCATACTGTGCATGTGGCGTGTGTGTTTAGTAGAAGTCATACTGTGCACGTGGAGTGTGCGTTTGGTAGGAGTCATACTGTGCACGTGGAGGGTGTGTTTAGTAGGAGTCATACTGTGCACGTGGAGTGTGCGTTTAGTAGGAGTCATACTGTGCACGTGGAGTGTTTGTTTGGTAGGAGTCATACTGTGCACGTGGAGGGTGTGTTTAGTAGGAGTCATACTGTGCACGTGGAGGGTGTGTTTAGTAGGAGTCATACTGTGCACGTGGAGTGTGCGTTTAGTAGGAGTCATACTGTGCACGTGGAGTGTGCGTTTAGTAGGAGTCATACTGTGCACGTGGAGTGTGCGTTTAGTAGGAGTCATACTGTGCACGTGGAGGGTGTGTTTAGTAGGAGTCATACTGTGCACGTGGAGTGTGCGTTTAGTAGGAGTCATACTGTGCACGTGGAGTGTGCGTTTAGTAGGAGTCATACTGTGCACGTGGAGTGTGTGTTTAGTAGGAGTCATACTGTGCACGTGGAGTGTGTGTTTAGTAGGAGTCATACTGTGCACGTGGAGTGTGTGTTTAGTAGGAGTCATACTGTGCACGTGGAGTGTTTGTTTAGTAGGAGTCATACTGTGCACGTAGAGTGTGTTTAGTAGGAGTCATACTGTGCACGTGGAGTGTTTGTTTAGTAGGAGTTATACTGTGCACGTAGAGTGTGTTTAGTAGGAGTCATACTGTGCACGTGGAGTGTTTGTTTAGTAGGAGTCATACTGTGCACGTAGAGTGTGTTTAGTAGGAGTCATACTGTGCACGTGGAGTGTGCGTTTAGTAGGAGTCATACTGTGCACGTGGAGTGTGCGTTTAGTAGGAGTCATACTGTGCACGTAGAGTGTGTTTAGTAGGAGTCATACTGTGCACGTGGAGTGTGTGTTTAGTAGGAGTCATACTGTGCACGTGGAGTGTGTGTTTAGTAGGAGTCATACTGTGCACGTGGAGTGTGTGTTTAGTAGGAGTCATACTATGCACGTGGAGTGTGTGTTTAGTAGGAGTCATACTGTGCACGTGGAGTGTGTGTTTAGTAGGAGTCATACTATGCACGTGGAGTGTGTGTTTAGTAGGAGTCATACTGTGCACGTAGAGTGTGTTTAGTAGGAGTCATACTGTGCACGTGGAGTGTGTTTAGTAGGAGTCATACTGTGCACGTGGAGTGTGTTTAGTAGGAGTCATACTGTGCACGTGGAGTGTGTTTAGTAGAAGTCATACTGTGCACGTGGAGTGTGTGTTTAGTACGAGTCATACTGTGCACGTGGAGTGTGTTTAGTAGGAGTCATACTGTGCACGTAGAGTGTGTTTAGTAGGAGTCATACTGTGCACGTGGAGTGTGTGTTTAGTAGGAGTCATACTGTGCACGTGGAGTGTGCGTTTAGTAGGAGTCATACTGTGCACGTAGAGTGTGCGTTTAGTAGGAGTCATACTGTGCACGTGGAGTGTGCGTTTAGTAGGAGTCATACTGTGCACGTGGAGTGTGCGTTTAGTAGGAGTCATACTGTGCACGTGGAGTGTGCGTTTAGTAGGAGTCATACTGTGCACGTGGAGTGTGTTTAGTAGGAGTCATACTGTGCACGTGGCGTGTGTGTTTAGTAGGAGTCATACTGTGCATGTGGCGTGTGTGTTTAGTAGAAGTCATACTGTGCACGTGGAGTGTGTGTTTAGTAGAAGTCATACTGTGCACGTGGAGTGTGCATTTAGTAGGAGTCATACTGTGCACGTGGAGTGTTTGTTTGGTAGGAGTCATACTGTGCACGTGGAGTGTGTGTTTAGTAGGAGTCATACTGTGCACGTGGAGTGTTTGTTTAGTAGGAGTCATACTGTGCACGTGGAGTGTGCGTTTGGTAGGAGTCATACTGTGCACGTGGAGTGTGTGTTTAGTAGTCATACTGTGCACGTGGAGTGTGCGTTTAGTAGGAGTCATACTGTGCACGTGGAGTGTGTGTTTAGTAGGAGTCATACTGTGCACGTGGAGTGTGTGTTTAGTAGGAGTCATACTGTGCACGTGGAGGGTGTGTTTAGTAGGAGTCATACTGTGCACGTGGAGTGTGCGTTTAGTAGGAGTCATACTGTGCACGTGGAGTGTGCGTTTAGTAGGAGTCATACTGTGCACGTGGAGTGTGTGTTTAGTAGGAGTCATACTGTGCACGTGGAGTGTGCGTTTAGTAGGAGTCATACTGTGCACGTGGAGTGTGCGTTTAGTAGGAGTCATACTGTGCACGTGGCGTGTGTGTTTAGTAGTCATACTGTGCACGTGGAGTGTGTGTTTAGTAGGAGTCATACTGTGCACGTGGTGTAAAGGCTGTCGTAGTCGTTCTCCTCCTCAGACGAGGAGGAGCATGGATCGGACCAAGATGCGGAGTAGTAGGTATTCATGTTTTAATGGCAAACCAACAAACACTACAAATTAACAAAACAACAAACGTGACTAACCTGCAACAGTCCTGTGTGGCCCAAACGCTGACACAGGAGCAAACACCCACAAAACACCAGTGAAACCCTGGCTGCCTTAGTATGACTCTCAATCAGAGACAAACGATACACACCTGTCTCTGATTGAGAATCATACCAGGCCGAACACAAAAACCCAACATAGAAATAGAAAACATAGACTGCCCACCCAAAACTCACGCCCTGACCAATAAACACATACAAAACAAGAGAAAAAAGGTCAGGAACGTGACACGTGGAGTGTGTGTTTAGTAGGAGTCATACTGTGCACGTGGAGTGTGTGTTTAGTAGGAGTCATACTGTGCACGTGGAGTGTGTGTTTAGTAGGAGTCATACTGTGCACGTGGAGTGTGTTTAGTAGGAGTCATACTGTGCACGTGGAGTGTTTGTTTGGTAGGAGTCATACTGTGCACGTGGAGTGTGCGTTTAGTAGGAGTCATACTGTGCACGTGGAGTGTGTGTTTAGTAGGAGTCATACTGTGCACGTAGAGTGTGTTTAGTAGGAGTCATACTGTGCACGTGGAGTGTGTTTAGTAGGAGTCATACTGTGCACGTGGAGTGTGTTTAGTAGGAGTCATACTGTGCACGTGGAGTGTGTTTAGTAGAAGTCATACTGTGCACGTGGAGTGTGTGTTTAGTAGGAGTCATACTGTGCACGTGGAGTGTGTTTAGTAGGAGTCATACTGTGCACGTAGAGTGTGTTTAGTAGGAGTCATACTGTGCACGTGGAGTGTGCGTTTAGTAGGAGTCATACTGTGCACGTGGAGTGTGCGTTTAGTAGGAGTCATACTGTGCACGTAGAGTGTGTTTAGTAGGAGTCATACTGTGCACGTGGAGTGTGCGTTTAGTAGGAGTCATACTGTGCACGTGGAGTGTGTGTTTAGTAGGAGTCATACTGTGCACGTGGAGTGTGTGTTTAGTAGGAGTCATACTGTGCACGTGGAGTGTGTGTTTAGTAGGAGTCATACTGTGCACGTGGAGTGTGCGTTTAGTAGGAGTCATACTGTGCACGTGGAGTGTGCGTTTAGTAGGAGTCATACTGTGCACGTGGAGTGTGTTTAGTAGGAGTCATACTGTGCACGTGGAGTGTGCGTTTAGTAGGAGTCATACTGTGCACGTGGAGTGTGTGTTTAGTAGGAGTCATACTGTGCACGTGGAGTGTGCGTTTAGTAGGAGTCATACTGTGCACGTGGAGTGTGTGTTTAGTAGGAGTCATACTGTGCACGTAGAGTGTGTTTAGTAGGAGTCATACTGTGCACGTGGAGTGTGCGTTTAGTAGGAGTCATACTGTGCACGTGGAGTGTGTGTTTAGTAGGAGTCATACTGTGCACGTGGAGTGTGCGTTTAGTAGGAGTCATACTGTGCACGTGGAGTGTGTGTTTAGTAGGAGTCATACTGTGCATGTGGCGTGTGTGTTTAGTAGAAGTCATACTGTGCACGTGGAGTGTGCGTTTGGTAGGAGTCATACTGTGCACGTGGAGGGTGTGTTTAGTAGGAGTCATACTGTGCACGTGGAGTGTGCGTTTAGTAGGAGTCATACTGTGCACGTGGAGTGTTTGTTTGGTAGGAGTCATACTGTGCACGTGGAGGGTGTGTTTAGTAGGAGTCATACTGTGCACGTGGAGTGTGTGTTTAGTAGGAGTCATACTGTGCACGTGGAGTGTGCGTTTAGTAGGAGTCATACTGTGCACGTGGAGTGTGCGTTTAGTAGGAGTCATACTGTGCACGTGGAGTGTGTGTTTAGTAGGAGTCATACTGTGCACGTGGAGTGTGTGTTTAGTAGGAGTCATACTGTGCACGTGGAGTGTGCGTTTAGTAGGAGTCATACTGTGCACGTGGAGTGTGTGTTTAGTAGGAGTCATACTGTGCACGTGGAGTGTGTGTTTAGTAGGAGTCATACTGTGCACGTGGAGTGTGCGTTTAGCCCCAGTGAGCCCACGCACCATGGACTTGCTCCACCAGCCAACCAAAACAAGGCTGTGTATTGTTGTTCCTGTGACTCCTTCCCCAACCCTGCTAGCTTCTCTGTTCCACGCGGGCGCACCTATTGCCTTTTGTTTTGAATGGAAAGCTTAGGATTCCGCCAGAGGCAACCTTATGAAATCATTGTGAAGTACAGTAAGTTTAAACTGCCTGTCTATTGGTTGCAAAATTGCTGAAAAATAGAAAGAACTGGCAGTTTCAGAAATTGTTGAAGCCTAACTCCAGACTGCCCCCTGCAGGCCAGCAAAAACAGGTGGATCCAGAGCTCTTCCGCGTGTTCTACACCTTCTGGAAGGAGACGGAGGCCGAGGCTCAGGAAGTGGCCCTGCCGGCCTCAGTCCTGGAGCACCTGGAGGCTAACGAGTGTGTCTTCAAGCTGTCCTCTTCGGTCAAGACCAGCCACGGCGTGGGCAAGATCGCCATGACACAGAGACGGCTGTTCCTGCTGACCGTAGGACGACCCGGGTACGTGGAGGTCACCAAGTTCAGAGACATTGAGGTGAGTTACGACCTTCCGCATCTACGTTCCTACTAGACTTTCTGTGATATACCATATATCATTCATGATACTAGACTTTCTGTGATATACCATATATCATTCATGATACTAGACTTTCTGTGATATATCATTCATGATACTAGACTTTCTGTGATATACCATATATCATTCATGATACTAGACTTTCTGTGATATACCATATATCATTCATGATACTACACTTTCTGTGATATACCATATATCATTCATGATACTACACTTTCTGTGATATACCATATATCATTCATGATACTAAACTTTCTGTGATATACCATATATCATTCATGATACTACACTTTCTGTGAAATACCATATATCATTCATGATACTACACTTTCTGTGATATACCATATATCATTCATGATACTAGACTTTCTGTGATATACCATATATCATTCATGATACTAGACTTTCTGTGATATACCATATATCATTCATGATACTAGACTTTCTGTGATATACCATATATCATTCATGATACTAGACTTTCTGTGATATACCATATATCATTCATGATACTACACTTTCTGTGATATACCATATATCATTCATGATACTACACTTTCTGTGATATACCATATATCATTCATGATACTACACTTTCTGTGATATACCATATATCATTCATGATACTAGACTTTCTGTGATATACCATATATCATTCATTATACTACACTTTCTGTGATATACCATATATCATTCATTATACTACACTTTCTGTGATATACCATATATCATTCATGATGCTACACTTTCTGTGATATACCATATATCATTCATGATGCTACACTTTCTGTGATATACCATATATCATTCATGATACTAGACTTTCTGTGATATACCATATATCATTCATGATACTACACTTTCTGTGATATACCATATATCATTCATGATACTAGACTTGCTGTGATATACCATATATCATTCATGATACTAGACTTTCTGTGATATACCATATTTCATTCATGATACTAGACTTTCTGTGATATACCATATATCATTCATGATACTAGACTTTTTTGATAGAGATTACAATGTGAATACATTAAGCTATAAAATAGACAAAGTAATGTTTGATGTGCTTATAGATGGGTAATCTATGCTTTATTATAGAGCTAATGTAAATGACGGGATCATGTACCGTTATAATAACTATTAATGTTATGCTTGCTCATAGCTAGTGTTACAATGCACTGTGGGTGCATCATGAGACACTATAGATACACTCACACAGCATTATGTGCCATTATACAAAGTGTTACCAAGTATTCTATTAGAAATATGAATAAGTCAAAGTTGGTGTTAGGTGAACAAAATAAGCCTGGTCCCAGATCAGTGGTCTTTACAACCGTAGCAGTTGGCTTTACAGCACAAACTGACCTGGGAACTGCCTAGTGGTTGTGTAAGTTGTTAAGATGCAGGGCTCCCTTGAAAAGGAGACCTTGGTCTCAATGGGACTCCCTGCTAAAATAAAAGGTAGTGAATAAGCGGTTGGCTGTTGTACCTCAGGAGGTGAAGATCTCCTCGGCTCCCTTCCTGCTGCTGAGGATCCCCTCTCTGAAGATCAAGACCACCCTGAGGAAGGAGACGTTTGAGGTCAACCTGAAGTCAGAGGTTGACCTCTGGCACCTCATGGTTAAGGAGATGTGGGCCGGACGAAAGATGGCCGACGACCACAAGGTAGGATGTCAAAATGTGACTTTCAACTTTCTGTTAATCCCTGTCTCTGGGTGTGTCCAATAATATCATATTTTTCCCACAAATCTAAGCATTGGATTGGTGGAGACATGGGCTAGTGGGAGTTTCTACAATTTTTATTCTACCAGTCATTTCCTTTCAAATGAGTGAATAGAAGTGAACAAATGAACACTTTGGGAGGAAGGATAGATAATTGGGACAAGCCCCTCTCTCTCTCTCTCTCTCTCTCTCTCTCTCTCTCTCTCTCTCTCTCTCAAGTCAATGTGCTTTATTGGCATTACGTAGCAATGTACATATTGCCAAAGCTTACTTTGGAGATTTACAATATGAAAATAATAAAAATCAAGTGTCAACGGGACAACAGTAACAACAATAACCAAGGGTCAAAATAACCATACATTGAACAATAACAATAAACATACAGTAGAGTACACATGTGCAGGTTGATTGGTCTGTCAGACACTGTCCCTCAACTTATGGCAGGCAGCAATGTAGCGTGCTGCCAACCACCAGCTCTCTGCGTCCTCTTCCAAAAGGACGTGTAACCTACTCTCATCAGAGAGGTCTTTCAAACCTTGAATAAGGGTGTCAAATTTGGGGAAATTACACTCTCTAATTGTTTTATATTTTTGACATTTTGTCAGGAAATGCAGCTCTGTCTCATGTTCTGCTGTGGTGCAGTGGTTGCACAGCCTTTCCTCTACAGGGAGCCAGGTTTTCCTGTGTCTACCCTTCTCAATGGCAAGGCTGTGCTCACTGCGCCTGTACTTTGTCAAGGTGTTTCTAAGGTTTTGATCAGTAACCATGGTCAAATATTTAGCCACGGTGTACTGTCGATTTAGGGCCAGATTGCACTGCATTTTGCTTTGTGTTTGTGCTTGTGTTTCCCAATAAGCAATGTAGTTTTGTTTTGACTGTGTTGTAATTTGGTTTATTCTGATTGATTGGATGTTCTGGTCCTGAGGCTTCAGTGTGTTAGTAGAACAGGTTTTGTGAACTCAGCCCCAGGACCAGCTGGATGAGGGGACTCTTTTCTTTGCTCAGCTCTTGGCATTGCAGGGCTTGGTAATGATATGAGACGGGGTCACTGTACTTTAGATGTTTCCAAAACTTAATTGCTCTTTTTTGAGTTTTTATTATTAGTGGATATTGGCCTAATGTTTTTCTTGTCGAAATTGCCCTGGCCTTTTGGCGGGGATGGCGAACCACATTGGGACGCCGTCCTTGTCACTTCAGCACGTCTTTAGGTGTGTTACTGAAGCTACTGTCACTGTGGAGGAGTTTCTGGTCGACCGTAGGAGAGAAGGTAGAATATGAGAATTTTGCTTATGCGTCACAGATGAATAATGAGGTGTTGGTTTTTCTTAAAGAAGAGCTTCTTGTAGATCAGATGGTTGAGCATGGCATACTTCTTAAAGGTATGTTTATTCAAGTTACGCCGCTTTTTTCTCCGTCAACAAGGGTAACGATTTAAATTGTTCTGCCGTTTATTCGCAATGAGCTGTTGGAGCGCCACTTATTGGGGTTTGGGAAGCTTGCAAGTTCAATTAAGATTGTCCCATTGGGTTGCAAACACCCGGTGTTGAAACAGATTATGTCGCTTCGGCGACAGGTGTTTGCTCCAAAAACAGACTTTGGCGGTATCGTTTAAAGTCAAGTATGACAACAGATTGTATATGACTTATTTGTGGTAGAAGGGAGTCAGGGGTCTGTGGCCTCAGTTGAGGAGGATCAGGAGAAGGATATGGATATCTCTCTTGATATGATAGCAGCTGATGAAGACTCAATTTACAATCTAGAGGAGGTAAATGGGTTCCTGGATCAGACTTTTGGGAAATCTGTCAAATTGGCAGATTTCTTTTTATGTTGATACATTTGTGAGGTCAGCTGTGATGTTACAGAAGACGGTGGGGTTAGACCAGTTGAGTGTGAAGAAGCGGTTTCACTTGAGAAAATGCGTTACTGCTGTCACAGCAGCAAAGGGTGGTGGGAAACGTGGTTCAGAGAAAATGAAAACAGTGATGAGGATCATGCCTCAGGGTGGTTTTTCTCTCTTTGTCTGGTTTCTCTGTGGTTTCTTCTGCTTTTCTTTCTCTTTTCTATAAGGAGGCAGAAAGGTTCTACTAGGTTCTCTCAATATTACTGGCTGAAGGGACAGGAATAAGAGGGCTTGGGTATTAGAAGTAATAAAACAGAAAAGGCTTGATGTAGTTTTTCTACAGGAGACACATAGTGATGAGGCTAATGAGGTTGACTTCTACAGGAGACACATAATGATGAGGGTAATGAGGTTGACTTCTACAGGAGACACATAATGATGAGGCTAATGAGGTTGACTTCTACAGGAGACACATAATGATGAGGGTAATGAGGTTGACTTCTACAGGAAATACATAGTGATGAGGCTAATGAGGTGGACTTCTACAGGAGATACATAGTGATGAGGCTAATGAGGTTGACTTCTACAGGAGATACATAGTGATGAGGCTAATGAGCTTGACTTCTACAGGAGACACATAGTGATGAGGCTAATGAGGTTGACTTCTACAGGAGACACATAGTGATGAGGCTAATGAGCTTGACTTCTACAGGAGATACATAGTGATGAGGCTAATGAGCTTGACTTCTACAGGAGACACATAGTGATGAGGCTAATGAGCTTGACTTCTACAGGAGATACATAGTGATGAGGCTAATGAGCTTGACTTCTACAGGAGACACATAGTGATGAGGCTAATGAGCTTGACTTCTACAGGAGATACATAGTGATGAGGCTAATGAGGTGGACTTCTACAGGAGATACATAGTGATGAGGCTAATGAGGTGGACTTCTACAGGAGATACATAGTGATGAGGCTAATGAGGTGGACTTCTACAGGAGACACATAGTGATGAGGCTAATGAGGTTGACTTTTACAGGAGATACATAGTGATGAGGCTAATGAGGTTGACTTCTACAGGAGATACATAGTGATGAGGCTAATGAGGTTGACTTCTACAGGAGATACATAGTGATGAGGCTAATGAGGTTGACTTCTACAGGAGACACATAGTGATGAGGCTAATGAGGTTGACTTCTACAGGAGATACTTAGTGATGAGGCTAATGAGGTTGACTTCTACAGGAGATACATAGTGATGAGGCTAATGAGGTTGACTTCTACAGGAGACACATAGTGATGAGGCTAATGAGGTTGACTTCTACAGGAGATACATAGTGATGAGGCTAATGAGGTTGACTTCTACAGGAGATACATAGTGATGAGGCTAATGAGGTTGACTTCTACAGGAGACACATAGTGATGAGGCTAATGAGGTTGACTTCTACAGGAGATACATAGTGATGAGGCTAATGAGCTTGACTTCTACAGGAGATACATAGTGATGAGGCTAATGAGCTTGACTTCTACAGGAGACACATAGTGATGAGGCTAATGAGCTTGACTTCTACAGGAGATACATAGTGATGAGGCTAATGAGCTTGACTTCTACAGGAGACACATAGTGATGAGGCTAATGAGCTTGACTTCTACAGGAGATACATAGTGATGAGGCTAATGAGGTGGACTTCTACAGGAGATACATAGTGATGAGGCTAATGAGGTGGACTTCTACAGGAGATACATAGTGATGAGGCTAATGAGGTGGACTTCTACAGGAGACACATAGTGATGAGGCTAATGAGGTTGACTTTTACAGGAGATACATAGTGATGAGGCTAATGAGGTTGACTTCTACAGGAGATACATAGTGATGAGGCTAATGAGGTTGACTTCTACAGGAGACACATAGTGATGAGGCTAATGATGTGTGGAGAGTAAGGAATGTAAAAGTTAGGCGGTACACATGGTTGAAAGTTAATGAAGGTGATGTCAGTGCAGCAAGGTTAGACAGGTTGTATGTATCTGATCACTACTGTAGTAGGGTTGGAAGGTTAGACAGGTTGTATGTATCTGATCACTACTGTAGTAGGGTTGGAAGGTTAGACAGGTTGTATGTATCTGATCACTACTGTAGTAGGGTTGGAAGGTTAGACAGGTTGTATGTATCTGATCACTACTGTAGTAATGGTTGGAAGGTGTGATATTACTCCTGTGGGTTTCTCTGATCACCATAATGTGTCTGTTGATATTCACTTGTCCACGTAGGTCATCACCTTACTGGTATTTTAATGTAAAATTGTTACATGATGTCATGTTTTGTGAAAGATTTTTTGTTGTTTTTGGGAAAAATGGGTTACAAAAGGGAATTTTGAGTTCTTGAGACAATGTTGGGAGGTTGGGAAGGCCCAAATACGATTGCTTTGTCAACAGTATACTGCTCTGTCTCAAATTGAATTTAAAGAGACTATCAGGGCCCTTGAACACGACATCAAATCTATTGAATTGAAGTTGCTCACTCAGAATGACCCCAGACTAGTCATGAACTTACAGGACAAGAGACATGAACTGAGGTCGTTTTTACATGAAAGAGTGAAGGGTGCCTTGATTAGGTCTCGTTTTGCTACGCTCAATGATATGGAGGCTCCAAGCGTTTTTTTTAAACCACTAGGACAGTGGACATTACAACACAAACAGACGGTCTGCCTTCGTCTCCATGGTGGGAAGGTGACCACGAATGACAGTGAAATGCGCCAACATCCTGTGGATTTCTACTCTGCCCTCTAAAGCGGAGGATTGTGATTCTCTGTGTACTGAACAGTTGTTACATGGATTCGATGACAAATTAACAGGCACCACATTGATTATTTGCAACGCAGGACAAGCTAGTTAAACTAGTAATATCATCAACCATGTGTAGTTAACTAGTGATTATGTTAAGATGGAATGTTTTTTATAAGATAAGTTTAATGCTAGCTAGTAACTTACCTTGGCTCCTTGCTGCACTCGCGTAACAGGTGGTCAGCCTGCCACAGTCTCCCTGTGAGGTGCAATGTAATCGGCCATAATCGGCGTCCAAAAATGCCGATTACCGATTTATGAAAACTTGAAATCGGCCCCAATTAATCGGCTATGCTGATTTTAATCGGTCGACCTCTAATAAATATATAGATTAGTTGAGTTGTTTTAAGGGTTTGTCTCACTATCACTAAGCACGTATAGGGGTGGTGGGATCTTTGAGGTTGTTTCTCTCGAGGGCGTAACCAGGGGGAGGGGCAGGTTGTAATGGCCCCCTTGTGGAGGTGTAGAGTTTGAAAAACTTGGTCGGAGGCATGGGATGAAGATTCCTGCTGCGACAGGTTGTTCGGTGGAAGAATGTAGTTTAGCAGTGGGTAAAAAATCATGAAATCATAACATCAGCCTCGAGGATGAATAGCGCTGTAGTAATATTCTTAGATTCCATTGAAAAGGTGAATATGATAGTTGAGTGGTGTTGTGTTGCGGGAGACAAACGTCGGTATTTCCTCTTATGAATCCGGAGAAGAAAGATCTACTTCCTGTCGTGCCCCCTTTTGTTTGATATGAAGTGTTGGAGCGAGAGTCATCTCGTCATGGACAACTTGTTTCTACAATTTAAAAAGGTTCTTTTTGGATGCAAATCACCTTTGCTGAAACATGTCGTGTCTCATAGGAGACAAGTTCACATGATTTTAAAGAAGGACACTGACGAACTGAATTTAGTGTTCAGTTTCAAGATTGATGGGTTTGATTATGTGTTCTACACTTCTACTGAATCAATGAAATGCTTTGGTTGTGGAAGAGAGGGGTACTTGGTGTGTAATTGTCCAGAGAATGAGCGTGCAGAGCCCGGTAGCAGCTCTAGCGCTGGTGCAGCTAAAACACCACTGAGAAGGGATGAACAGGCTAAGGGTTCAGGAGAAGGGAGAAGATCGGCGGAATTAATTTTTTATTTATTTAACCTTTATTTAACCAGGTAAGCCAGTTGAGAACAAGTTCTCATTTACAACTGCGACCTGGCCAAGATAAAGCAAAGCAGTGCGACAAAAACAACACAGAGTTACACATGGGATTAACAAACGTACAGTCAATAACACAATAGAAATTTGTATACAGTGTGTGCAAATTAAGTAAGGAGGTAAGGCAATAAATAGGCCATAGTGGCGAAGTAATTAAAATTGAGCAATTAACACTGGAGTTATAGATGTGCAGATGAGGATGTGCAAGTAGAAATACTGGTGTGCAAAAGAGCAGACAAAACAAATATGGGGATGAGGTAGGTAGGTAGTTGGTTGGATGGGCTATTTACAGACGGGCTGTGTACAGCTGCAGCGATCGGTAAGCTGCTCTGACTGCCGATGCTTGAAGTTAGTGAGGGAGATATAAGTCTCCAACTTCAGTGATTTTTTTTTTTTTTTGCAATTCGTTCCAGTCATTGGCAGCAGAGAACTGGAAGGAAAGGCGGCCAAAGGAGGTGTCAGCTTTGGGGACGACCAGTGAAATATACCTGCTGGAGCGCGTGCTATGGGTGGGTGTTGCTATGGTGACCAGTGAGCCGAGATAAGGCAGAGCTTTACCTAGAAAAGACTTATAGATGAACTATAGATGTGGTGGGAGAAATAGGAAAGGAGAGCAATGTGGCTACGGGGAAGTTGTAGTAGAGCAGGGAGAAGAGAGCAGTGGGGCAGTAGCTGAGACTGCGATGGGGATGCTGAGGGGATGCTGGAGAATGAAATTGGAGTTCAAGAGGAGAGTGAAACAATGGAAAACGAAGCAGCTGTTTTCAATGTACCGAGGAGTAAGAGGAAGAATTTAAGGGGTGATGAAGGTTCTAATTCTAACAGGACGGTAGAGATTGATAAATCAGTTGAGGATAAACAGGAAGTAGAGATTGATAAATCAGTTGAGGGTAAACAGGAAGTAGAGATTGATAAATCAGTTGAGGATAAACAGGAAGTAGAGATTGATAAATCAGTTGAGGATAAACAGGAAGTAGAGATTGATAAATCAGTTGAGGATAAACAGGAAGTAGAGATTGATAAATCAGTTGAGGATAAACAGGAAGTAGAGATTGATAAATCAGTTGAGGATGAACAGGAAGTAGAGATGTAGTTTTCTTCTGGGGATGATAGTGAGAGTGAGGCCTCTGATGCGTCACAACAAAATTGCCAGAGAATTGGGGAGGTATGGGATTGAAAGGGTACATCCATTTCTGAATTTGACAAAAGGGAAGAAATATATGCAGGATTATAATGGAACTGATTTTTTTCCTGGAAGTGAATTGTTTATTGAATCAGCAAAGTTTCTGATGTCAAAAATAACGGGTGGAGGTTTGACAAGCCCGGAAATTGCTAGACTAAAGAAAATGGTTACGAGAGTGACAAGTGAGGTAAATTCTAATGGAAATGAAAGAGTTCAGTCCCAGTCCTAACTCTGTAAAGAGATGTGTTTTCTGTTTCTTACTCTGTACTTTTTTCCCAGCCATGAGCAGTTTGAAGATTTCTTCTTTAAACGTAAATGGGGCGAGAGACGGGGAAAAAAGAGCCGTAGTGTATGAGTTAATAAAGGGAAAGGGAAGTGACAAGTTTTCTACAAGAAACACACAGTAGTATGGAAAATGAAGTTATGTGGCAACAGGAGTGGGGGGGGGGGGGGCAGTGGTGTGTAGTCATAAAAACTCAAAAAGTGTGGCCATCCTGTTCTCAAACTTTTTTTTCCTTTGTCATATGAGGTTGACGAGGTAGTTAAGGGGAGGTTATTAAAAGTTACAGAGATATGAAAACTTCACTATGTGTTTAATAAATGTATATGCCCTAGTAGTGGCAGTTGAGAGGGTATGTTTTTTAGAGACATTATCAAATACCATTGAGAAATGTAACACTGAAGAGTATTTATTTCTTGCTGGAGATTTTAACTGGACAGTCAGTAATGTAGATCAAAATCACAAAGAACCTCATATAGCCTCAAGGACTTTAAAAACACCTCATTGTAACACATGAACTATGTGATATTTGGCGGAGTCAAAATGGAGGCACGAAACAGTACACATGGTCTAATGTGAGAGAGAACGCCATCTCTCTGACCAGGTTAGATAGGTTTTATTATATCACTGTGTGATGTTTAGAGCCCAGACCCACTGGCTCCAGGTCATCTGTAAGTCTTTGCTTGGTAAAGCTCCGCCTTTTCTCGCGTCACTGGTCACCATAACAACACCCACCCGTAGCACGCGCTCCAGCAGGTATATCTCACTGGTCATCCCCAAAGCCAATTCCTCATTTGGCCGCCTTTCCTTCCAGTTCTCTGCTGCCAACGACTGGAACGAATTTCAAAAATCGCTGAAGTTGGAGAATTATATCTTCCTCACTAACTTTAAGTGTCAGCTGTCAGAGCAGCGCACCGATCGCTGCAGCTGTACACAGCCCATCTGTAAATAGCCCATCCAACTACCTCATCACCATATTGTTTTTATTTACTTTTTCTGCAGCTTTTGCACACCAGTATTTCTACTTGCACATCGTCATCTGCACATCTATCACTCCAGTGTTCATTTGCTAAATTGTAATTACTTCGCTACTATGGCCTATTTATTGCCTTACCTCCTTACTCCATTTGCACACACTGTATATATATTTTTCTATTGTGTTATTGACTGTATGTTTGTATATTCCATGTGTAACTCTGTTGTTGTTTGTCACACTGCTTTGCTTTATCTTGGCCAGGTCGCAGTTGTACATGAGAACATGTTCTCAACTGGCCTACCTGGCTCAACAAAGGTGAAATTCAATAAATTAAAATAAATAGGTTTAAGTGAATATCCTCTGCAAAGGTAAATTGGGAAAAGTTGTGCTTTACAGATTGGGAAATGGTCTGGAGGGATCATGGCTTTGCCAGGGGGGCTGGCATTGTGTAAGGGAGGTTTCAAGTGTCTTGGAGTGTACCAAGGGGATGAGGGGACAATGGAGAAAAATTGGAATTGGGGAAGGGAGGATGAGATGGCGGTGGTTGTTAATAATGTGGTTGGGGGATAAATTTCATTGGGTTCCACAAAGTGTTTTGTATTTGTCAAAAGAGGGGGGTGTGGTTTGGAGAGGGGTGGCAGGTCTTGTATTACAGGTAGGGGAGGGGGATTAGGTTTAAAGAAGGCTTTATTTTTGGTAGATAATAGCCTGATTTCTAGGGATGGAGTACCTCCATTTTACAGAGGCCTTCTTAGGGTTTGGAGTATAATGAAGGTGTCCAGACACACTAAGGCTGAGTCAGTGCATTGGCTGCTGGAGGAACCTCTGGTGTTTGGAGTTTAATGAAGGTGTCCAGACACACTAAGGCTGAGTCAGTGCATTGGCTGCTGGAGGAACCTCTGGTGTTTGGAGTTTAATGAAGGTGTCCAGACACACTAAGGCTGAGTCAGTGCATTGGCTGCTGGAGGAACCTCTGGTGTTTGGGGCAAGACTGGATTGTATAACTGAAGCTGTTCCACATTTCTCCAAGATGCTACTAAAGGGCAAAATCATCACCCTCAGGAAGTTAATGGACATGGCTGAGCCCACATTATGGATGGAGGACGGGGGGGTGAACATTTGGGGGTGAGGTCGGAAAGGATTGTCGGACAAATGCTGGAAAGTTGCAGGAAGGCTCTGTCAGCAGAGGAGTGGATTATGCTCAAGAGTTACTACAAAAAGGCACAAGATGAAGACGCCCCATTTCCCAGACTAAGGATTCCACCCAATATCCCAGAGTCAAACATAAAGGCTTTATTAGTGGATGTGAGAGGGTTGGAAGAGCTGAGTTTGGATGAGGTGAATGGGAAGGAGTTATATAGGGGCTGTGTCAAGGTTTTAAATTAAGATACATTGAAAAATAGAAAAAGACACCTTGGAAGGTGAAACTGGACCTTGATGACAAGGTAAAACCATCATGGAGAGCACTGTACAAGCCACCGTTACTAAAGGGGACTGGTGATATGTAATGGAGCGTGTTGATGACAAGGTGAAGCCAGCATGGAGAGCACTGTACAAGCCACCGTTACTAAAGGGGACTGGTGATATGTAATGGAGCGTGTTGATGACAAGGTAAAGCCAGCATGGAGAGCACTGTACAAGCCACCGTTACTAAAGGGGACTGGTGATATGTAATGGAGGGCCTTGATGACAAGGTAAAGCCAGCATGGAGAGCACGTACAAGCCACCGGTACAAAAGGGTACTGGTGATATGCAATGGAGGGTGTTGCATGGCATCATTGCAGTTAATGCTTTTGTATCTGCCATTAACTCAGATGTTGGAGATGGATGTCCCTTTTGTAACGTAAGAGAAACTATTTTTAACTGTTTTATGGAGTGTGAGAGGATAAAACCTCTCTTTGAAATACTAGAGATTTTCAATAACACTGTTTTTATTTTGGGGATTCAATATAGTAAGCTACAGAAAATAAAATGTCAACTGTTAAATGTTATTTTGGAGCAAGCTAAGATGTCCATTGTTCTGAGTAGGAAACACAAGATAGACACAGGATATGAGCAGGATGTAAGATGTGGTTTTAAAGGATTAGTCAAACTGGATTTTGAATTCTTGTTCTTCTCGGCTGTAAAAGATC